>NC_136857.1:40856286-40904900 GCF_951799975.1 Gobius niger
AAGTAGAAGTCGTGTAAAATTTTGTATTTGAGTATTTCAGTGTTATATCTATGAGCTCACCAAAGGATGAGTCAGTTCAGCTGCTTCCAAACACATCAGCTTCACTGTTTTAGACCAAAGTCCACAGACGAGAGCGGCCCTGGATCCACCACAGTCAAAGGACTTCATCCTCACCATGAAGGAGCTGCACAGCTGAAGCTCTGAAGCTTCACGTTTCTGAAGTTTAAACCTGAGCTGCAGCTGTAAACCAGGCTCTAACCCAGGATCATGATGTCTTTATTTCCTGTTTATAACCCGGGATAATGATGTCTTTATTTCCTGTTTGTAACCCGGGATCATGATGTCTTTATTTCCTGTTTGTAACCCGGGATAATGATGTCTTTATTTCCTGTTTGGAACCCGGGATAATGTCTTTATTTCCTGTTTGGAACCCGGGATAATGATGTCTTTATTTCCTGTTTGTAACCCGGGATCATGATGTCTTTATTTCCTGTTTCTAACCCGGGATCATGATGTCTTTATTTCCTGTTTCTGTGCAGATCCAGAGGAGTTCCTGACTGTGATCATGCAGCACATTCTGAACCTTGACCCCCTGCTGAAACTGTACGTCTGAGACCAGCTCTGATTGGTCCATTCAAATCAAGGCCTCCTGTGATTGGTCCATTCAAATAAGGGACTAGTTGGTCGTCTGGTGTAATGGTGGCCTCTGATTTGTCGTTGTTTTCAGGTGCTCTGGGGGAAAGGTCCAGGACTCGTTTTGTTTCCAAATCTTTCTGGACCAGAACCATGACCTGGTGCTGCCCTCGGTCCAACAGCTGCTGGAGCACTCCTTCCACAGCAACGCGCTCAAGCTGGCCGAGGTTTGAACCGACAACCTTAACACTAACACAAATACTAACACTATCACCGACCCTCTGAACCGACAACCCTAACCCCAACTTAACCCACAGCAACGAGCTCAAGCTGGCCGAGGTTAGAACCGACAACCTTAACACTAACACTAACGCTATCACCGACCCTCTGAACCGACAACCCTAACCCTAACCCCAACGCTAACCCCAACCCTTACCCCAACGCTAACCCCAACCCTAACCCCAACCCTAACCCCAACGCTAACCCCAACCCTAACCCCAACCCTAACCCCAACCCTAACCCCAACGCTAACCCCAACCCTAACCCCAACTTAACCCACAGCAACGAGCTCAAGCTGGCCGAGGTTTGAACCGACAACCTTAACACTAACACAAATACTAACACTATCACCGACCCTCTGAACCGACAACCCTAACCCCAACTTAACCCACAGCAACGCGCTCAAGCTGGCCGAGGTTAGAACCGACAACCTTAACACTAACACAAATACTAACGCTATCACCAACCCTCTGAACCGACAACCCTAACCCCAACGCTAACCCCAACCCTTACCCCAACCCTAACCCCAACCCTAACCCCAACTTAACCCACAGCAACGAGCTCAAGCTGGCCGAGGTTTGAACCGACAACCTTAACACTAACACAAACCCCAAACCTAACCTTTAACACTAACCTTAACCCCGAACCCAACCCTGACCTTCAGAACCCTGACCCAGGGACCGGTTTGTCTAAAAAGCATTAAGCGTACGGTGTAGAGCAGAGAAACGTTAGGTTTCCATAAGTAAAATGTTCCTCTTGGTGTAAAATAGAACCACATGTCACACCATGTCTTCATTTACTAAATGACCACACAGAGAGTTTAAGAACCGGTTAGTGGTTAACCCAGGTCTAACCAAAGCTGGGACTGGACCAGGACTGGACCCTAACCTAACCCTAACCCTAACCCAAAATGAAGCTTTGAATCAGAATGAGATCCAGTGGACTTATATTTAAAAGACTAAGGGTTATATTTAAAGGGTTCTTCAAAGGTTCTTCATCTCGTTTAAAGGTTGTTCTTCTGGTTTAAAGGTTGTTCTTCTGGTTTAAGGGTTGTTCTTCTGGTTTAAGGGTTGTTCTTCTGGTTTAAAGGTTGTTCTTCTGGTTTAAGGGTTGTTCTTCTGGTTTAAGGGTTGTTCTTCTGGTTTAAGGGTTGTTCTTCTGGTTTAAGGGTTGTTCTTCTGGTTTAAAGGTTGTTCTTGTGGTTTAAAGGTTGTTCTTCTGGTTTAAAGGTTGTTCTTCTGGTCTAAAGGTTGTTCTTCTGGTTTAAAGGTTGTTCTTCTGGTTTAAAGGTTGTTCTTCTGGTTTAAGGGTTGTTCTTCTGGTTTAAGGGTTGTTCTTCTGGTTTAAGGGTTGTTCTTCTGGTTTAAGGGTTGTTCTTCTGGTTTAAAGGTTGTTCTTGTGGTTTAAAGGTTGTTCTTCTGGTTTAAAGGTTGTTCTTCTGGTTTAAGGGTTGTTCTTCTGGTTTAAGGGTTGTTCTTCTGGTTTAAAGGTTGTTCTTCTGGTTTAAAGGTTGTTCTTCTGGTTTAAGGGTTGTTCTTCTGGTTTAAGGGTTGTTCTTCTGGTTTAAAGGTTGTTCTTCTGGTTTAAAGGTTGTTCTTCTGGTTTAAAGGTTGTTCTTGTGGTTTAAAGGTTGTTCTTCTGGTTTAAAGGTTGTTCTTCTGGTTTAAGGGTTGTTCTTCTGGTTTAAGGGTTGTTCTTCTGGTTTAAAGGTTGTTCTTCTGGTTTAAAGGCTGTTCTTCTGGTTTAAAGGTTGTTCTTCTGGTTCTTCTCATTGGCAGGTGCCGTCGTGTCTGATTCTACAAATGCCTCGATTTGGAAAAAAGTTCAAAATGTTCGACAAAATCCTGCCGTCTCTGGAGCTGGACGTCACTGACCTTCTGCAACACGGTGAGCGCGTTTAGCCCTGGTTTAGCCCTGGTTTAGCCCTGGTTTAGTCCTGGCTTAGTCCTGGTTTAGTCCTGGTTTATCCCTGGTTTAGTCCTGGCTTAGTCCTGGTTTAGTCCTGGTTTCCTCCTGGTTTAGTCCTGGTTTAGCTCCTGGTTTAGTCCTGGTTTAGTCCTGGTTTAGTCCTGGTTTAGCCCTGGTTTAGTCCTGGCTTAGTCCTGGTTTAGTCCTGGTTTCCTCCTGGTTTAGTCCTGGTTTAGTCCTGGTTTCGCCCTGGTTTAGCCCTGGTTTAGTCCTGGTTTAGTCCTGGTTTCGCCCTGGTTTCCTCCTGGTTTAGTCCTGGTTTAGTCCTGGTTTCGCCCTGGTTTAGCCCTGGTTTCCTCCTGGTTTAGTCCTGGTTTAGTCCTGGTTTAGTCCTGGTTTAGTCCTGGTTTAGTCCTGGTTTAGTCCTGGTTTAGCCCTGGTTTCCTCCTGGTTTAGTCCTGGTTTAGTCCTGGTTTAGTCCTGGTTTAGTCCTGGTTTCCTCCTGGTTTAGTCCTGGTTTCCTCCTGGTTTAGTCCTGGTTTAGTCCTGGTTTCGCCCTGGTTTAGCCCTGGTTTCCTCTTGGTTTAGTCCTGGTTTAGTCCTGGTTTAGTCCTGGTTTAGTCCTGGTTTAGTCCTGGTTTAGTCCTGGTTTAGCCCTGGTTTCCTCCTGGTTTAGTCCTGGTTTAGTCCTGGTTTAGTCCTGGTTTAGTCCTGGTTTAGTCCTGGTTTAGTCCTGGTTTAGTCCTGGTTTCCTACTGGTTTAGCCCTGGTTTCCTCCTGGTTTAGTCCTGGTTTAGTCCTGGTTTAGTCCTGGTTTAGTCCTGGTTTAGCCCTGGTTTAGTCCTGGTTTAGTCCTGGTTTAGTCCTGGTTATGGTGAAGGTCTAACCGGTGTGTCTCCAGGGCCTAAACAGTGCGTCCTCTGTGCGGAGGCGGCGCTGTGGGAGTGTCCCGACTGTTTCCTGGATCTGACCTTCGGCTCCAACGGACTCAAGCTTTTCTGCGACCAGTGCAACAAACAGGTGCTAAGCTTCACTCACAGCAGACAGGTGTAGGGCTGGGGAGGGTTAAACCATACCAGTCTGGTATTGAAAACATAACTTTGATGCTGTTGGTCCTTTTTATTTCGATATTGTAAATGTGCAGACCTTCCACACGTTATTGTTTGGTTTTCTGGTTTTAGACGACACATATTTAGTATCGGTATCGAAAAGGAGCTGACTGAAGGTGTTCTCTTTAAAGGTTCACACTCATCCCCGTCGTCATGGACACCGCCCCGCCCCCCTGGACTCTCGCAGCCAGAGTGATCGTTTCCATGGAAACAGGGATAAGCTCCACCTGCTGGCCGTTCTGTGCATCGAGACGAGTCACTACGTTTCCTTCGTTAAATACGGCCCCGAACCTCAGCACTGGCTGTTCTTCGACAGCATGGCCGACCGTTATGGTGAGTACTTTTACTACTACAACTTATACTACTACAGCCTCTGATCCTACTACTACAACTACTACAAACACCTCTGATCCTACTACTACAACTACTACTAGGACCTCTGAAACTACAACCTCTGATCCTACTACTACAACTACTACTAACACCTCTGAAACTACAACCTCTGATCCTACTACTACAACTACTACTAACACCTCTGATCCTACTACTACAACTACTACTAACACCTCTGAAACTACAACCTCTGATCCTACTACTACAACTACTACTACCACCTCTGAAAGTACAACCTCTGATCCTACTACTACAACTATTACAAACACCTCTGAAAGTACAACCTCTGATCCTACTACTACAACTACTACTACCACCTCTGAAACTACAACCTCTGATCCTACTACTACAACTACTACTACCACCTCTGAAAGTACAACCTCTGATCCTACTACTACAACTACTACTACCACCTCTGAAAGTACAACCTCTGATCCTACTACTACAACTACTACTACCACCTCTGAAAGTACAACCTCTGATCCTACTACTACAACTATTACAAACACCTCTGAAAGTACAACCTCTGATCCTACTACTACAACTACTACTAACACCTCTGATCCTACTACTACAACTACTACTAACACCTCTGAAACTACAACCTCTGATCCTACTACTACAACTATTACAAACACCTCTGAAAGTACAACCTCTGATCCTACTACTACAACTACTACTACCACCTCTGAAACTACAACCTCTGATCCTACTACTACAACTACTACTACCACCTCTGAAAGTACAACCTCTGATCCTACTACTACAACTACTACTAACACCTCTGATCCTACTACTACAACTACTACTAACACCTCAGAAACTACAACGTCTGATCCTACTACTACAACTACTACTAACACCTCTGATCCTACTACTACAACTACTACCAACACCTTTGAAACTACAACGTCTGAGCCTTCTACCACAACTACTACTACTTCCCTAACCTCAGCACTGGCTCTCAGCGTAGAGAACAGTGATATTCAAATGCTGGGTTGAATTGTTTAGACGGAGGAGTTTTGCTTCTGCTCTTGTGTTCAGAATCGGACATCGGGCCGACCTCCGTCCAGAGGAGGAAAAGCTAAATGTTTGTTTCTTGTTTGCAGGTGAAGCTGACGGGTACAACGTGCCGCAGGTGACTCTGGCTCCGGAGCTCGACCAATACCTGAACATGTCTCTGTCTGAACTGGCCAATCAGGCGCCGCGAGACATGAAGGGCGTGGCCAAGCGGCTGCTCTGTGACGCCTACCTTTACCTGTACCAGAGCCCCGCCCTCCACCTGTACGCCTGAGCCCCGCCCTCCACCTGTACCAAAGCCCTGCACTCCACCTGTACGCCTGAGCCCCGCCCTCCACCTGTACCAAAGCCCCGCCCTCCACCTGTACGCCTGAGCCCCGCCCTCCACCTGTACCAAAGCCCCGCCCTCCACCTGTACGCCTGAGCCCCGCCCTCCACCTGTACGCCTGAGCCCCGCCCTCCACCTGTACCAAAGCCCTGCACTCCACCTGTACGCCTGAACCCCGCCCTTTACCTGTACCAAAGCCCCGCCCTTTACCTGTACCAAAGCCCTGCACTCCACCTGTACGCCTGAACCCCGCCCTTTACCTGTACCAGAGCCCCGCCCTCCACCTGTACCAGAGCCCCGCCCTCCACCTGTACGCCTGAGTCCCGCCCTCCACCTGTACGCCTGAGCCCCGCCCTCCACCTGTACGCCTGAGCCCCGCCCTTTACCTGTACCAAAGCCCCGCCCTCCACCTGTACGCCTGAGACCCCGCCCCTTTACCTGTACCAGAGCCCCGCCCTCCACCTGTACCAAAGCCCCGCCCTCCACCTGTACACCTGAGACCCCGCCCCTTTACCTGTACCAAAGCCCCGCCCTCCACCTGTACGCCTGAGCCCCGCCCTCCACCTGTACGCCTGAGCCCCGCCCTTTACCTGTACGCCTGAGCCCCGCCCTTTACCTGTACCAGAGCCCCGCCCTCCACCTGTACGCCTGAGCCCCGCCCTCCACCTGTACGCCTGAGCCCCGCCCTCCACCTGTACGCCTGAGCCCCGCCCTCCACCTGTACGCCTGAGCCCCGCCCTTTACCTGTACCAGAGCCCCGCCCTCCACCTGTACGCCTGAGCCCCGCCCTCCACCTGTACGCCTGAGCCCCGCCCTTTACCTGTACCAAAGCCCCGCCCTCCACCTGTACGCCTGAGCCCCGCCCTCCACCTGTACGCCTGAGCCCCGCCCTCCACCTGTACGCCTGAGCCCCGCCCTTTACCTGTACGCCTGAGCCCCGCCCTTTACCTGTACCAAAGCCCCGCCCTTTACCTGTACCAGAGCCCCGCCCTCCACCTGTACGCCTGAGCCCCGCCCTCCACCTGTACGCCTGAGCCCCGCCCTTTACCTGTACCAAAGCCCCGCCCTCCACCTGTACGCCTGAGCCCCGCCCTTTACCTGTACGCCTGAGCCCCGCCCTTTACCTGTACCAAAGCCCCGCCCTTTACCTGTACGCCTGAGCCCCGCCCTCCACCTGTACGCCTGAGCCCCGCCCTCCACCTGTACGCCTGAGCCCCGCCCTCCACCTGTACGCCTGAGTCCCGCCCTTTACCTGTACCAAAGCCCTGCACTCCACCTGTACGCCTGAGCCCCGCCCTTTACCTGTACCAAAGCCCCGCCCTTTACCTGTACCAGAGCCCCGCCCTTTACCTGTACCAGAGCCCCGCACTCCACCTGTACGCCTGAGCCCCGCCCTTTACCTGTACGCCTGAGCCCCGCCCTTTACCTGTACCAAAGCCCCGCCCTTTACCTGTACCAGAGCCCCGCCCTTTACCTGTACCAGAGCCCCGCACTCCACCTGTACGCCAGAGCCCCGCCCTTTACCTGTACCAAAGCCCCGCCCTTTACCTGTACCAAAGCCCCGCCCTTTACCTGTACCAAAGCCCCGCCCTCCACCTGTACGCCTGAGCCCCGCCCTCCACCTGTACGCCAGAGCCCCGCCCTTTACCTGTACCAGAGCCCCGCCCTCCACCTGTACGCCTGAGCCCCGCCCTTTACCTGTACCAGAGCCCCGCACTCCACCTGTACGCCTGAGCCCCGCCCTCCACCTGTACGCCTGAGCCCCGCCCTTTACCTGTACGCCTGAGCCCCGCCCTCCACCTGTACGCCTGAGTCCCGCCCTTTACCTGTACGCCTGAGCCCCGCCCTCCACCTGTACCAAAGCCCCGCCCTTTACCTGTACCAAAGCCCCGCTGTTTGAGGAAGTGAACAGGAAACGGCCCCGGGAAGTTGGCTTCAGTCTTTAACTATGAATGAAGTGAAATTTAGGATAAATGTCAAGAATATTAATATAGACGATGTTGTCAATAATTTATTACTTTTATGCAAACATTTTATTCACAAATGTGGCTTCTTTAAAACTAAAGCCCACTGTAACGCTGAAGAACGAGCTGAAACTATTTGAACAAAACATATTCTTGAAAGTTTTCTAATAGATCTCGATTTACTTGAATGATTTTTATGATGTTTTTCATGTTGCCCCAAACTTTATTATCACCGACATTGACATTGTTTTGCACAACGTACCTTTGTGGATCTGTACTTTGCAATAATATATCAAATAAAATAAAAAGTTTGGGGAAGCTAACGGAGCCGATACATTATTTACTGATTCATTTTAAGAAGGAAGACAGACGGCGACTGTGTGTCAGCTCTCAGTCGTACGGGAGATGTCCATCTTCAATGAAGACCTTTGAGTCGTCTTCTGTCCTCAGTCGTTGAAGTCTCGAACGTTTCGCCTCTCATCCAAAAGGCTTCGTCAGTGAACTCAGGTTCAGTTCAGCCCGCAGCCCAGATAAAGACCACAGGGAGGAGCCAGTGAGTGGGTGCTCCCCTCCACACACCGACTGTGTAATAAACTCTAATATAACTTCCATTCATTACTGGGCTACTTTTTGAGAGTTCATTGGGCTGGAAATTTGCCTTGGACCTGGCAACCCTGGTTTATCGGTATCAGAGAAATGTTTAGGCTCTTCTTGTATCTAAAAAATGAAAGTGTCGAAAGCAGGAACTGAAACAAAATCTCTCTTTAGATCCAAGTTTTGATGCTGTTGGTCAGGTGTTGTTTCAGCTCAAATAAAGCATTTTTCCCCATTATTTTCCCTATTTGAATGAATAGATAAAATCGCCCATTTTTCACAATTATTTTAAGTTTTTAATTTTAATTTTTTTTTCCCGGCATTTCCCCCAAATTATTCTTTTTCTGTCACATTTCCTGACGTTGGAGATGAACCTGAGATTGTAAATGTGCAGATTGTTCTGCTTTCTGGTTATAGACGTATCAGAAACCAATAAACCTCTGTTTTATTATTCATATGTTATTACCCCGGCTCTGCTGTAACTACATGACGGTGTTTGTGTTAAAACATTTTAAACATTATAAGAAGCTTTGGGACTAAAGGTAATTTCTGATTATTTTATTTCTATAATGAAACTTATGTAGCCTGAGTTTAAGGAACTTTATTTGTTCTTCCAAACCTTGCTCTTTAATTCTAGTAGGTTATTTTCTAACTTTTGCAGTAATAATTACTCAAATGTACTGTAATCATCATAATAGACTATTTTGTCCCATTCTTTAAAGCATTTTTGTCCCGTTTTGTCCCTTTTTTGTTGCTCTTTCATGGCTTTCTCGTTGATTTTTTTGTAGCTTTTGCATCACAGTTTTGTTGCGTTATTGCTGCTTTTTCAGCTCGTTTTGTTTCTTGCTCTTTTGACGCATTTCTGTCATGTACAAGCATACATGACAGAACATTCACACTGAACAAAAAGTGCCACATCCATTGCATTTGCTAGAATAAAGTGTCCCAAAGCAGTGCCCTACTTACATATATATATTTTTGCTTTTAGATTTGTGTAAAGTCAAACTGTGGAAAATGTGCTCGGTTCATGTGAGGGTGAAGAACTTTCAGTATAAACCCTGAACTGAAGCTTTTACTGTGAAGGGGCTGCGGGCGGATGTGGTGATGCGGAAGTGTCATTTCCTGGAACAGACTGAGCTCATCTTTAGGACCAAAACAAACCCAGAACCGAACCTTTGTGTGCATTTCCCCCGTGTTTCCTGGAGGTCTGTGTCCGCCTAAAGTCTGCGGACATGGGGGCACAGCGGGGCGCAGGAGGAGCCAGAGACTGGAGCCACATGGACGGACCAGAACCAGAGCAGAACCCGGTGAGACCTGGAAATAAAAACCGGAAACTTCAGCTGAAGTTAGCCGTTAGCATTAGCCGTCAGATATAGCAAATAATGAACGATCCAGATGTTTCCAGCTGCTGTCAACCCATCGACCTCATCCAGGCGATGGGTTAGAAATAATAACGAGTGTGCAGACCTCCGAGAGCGGAAGGCATTTCTGTCTTTTCTATAACCGGCTAAAGCTAACGGGAGCTAACGGGAGCTAACGGGCTAAAGCTAACAATGAAAACAAAGCCTTTGCTGACCCAGTTTATTCACTTCATAGCTGATTCAGAGCCGTGTCTTTGATCGAGCGGTTAAATAAAGATAAAATGATGTTTGTGTGTTTATCACAGATCTTTGGAAGATGAACTTCGGGCTAGCATCTCATTTGAATCATTCAAATAAAACTGCAAACATGAAATATTAGCTCGAATATATGAATAATATAGAAACATCACCACGTGCATTGATTATATCCAATCAATGAGAAAAGGAAAAGAAAGTCTTTTGTGTTGGTGCTGCCCCCTTTGGGAATATCACTGTTACTGATGTCATTTATCCGTGACTTCTATATAATATAATAGTATATAATAGTCAAAAATGAACGAGTATAAAGAGTAGAAACGCTGCACAAACTTCTAACAAGTTTTTTTCATTGATCAGAGGAACATCATTCCCTCTTTTTACTGATTGATTGTAAAAATAAATAACAAGTTTAATAATAAGTTTGAGGGAGGTGATTAATCTCTCAGTTCACAGTCAGAAAATTAAATATCTGACTGTGAACTGAATAGAGTTTGGTAAATTCCACAGTTACCATGGAGATCCGCCATCTTTGCAGCTGTTAGCATTCATGTCCATTGACTAACATTAGCTAAAACAGTATAAAAAGTTGGGCTGAAAGATATATCGTTATCGTATCGATATGGAGAAATGAACATTCAAAATATTAACATCGAAAAAGCAAGATGTAAAGGATAAGGATTTCCATGAATAAAACTGCACTCTTTTGTATTATGATTTTATTTATTTGGAAATATGTTTAGTTTTCACCTAACACATAGTTGTATTTGATATGAAATATTAGTCCATATCGTTCTGCCCTATAAAAAGTGGAGATAAAAGCTGTGGAACAGCTGCTGAGTTACTGCTGGTAAATACATCTAACTGTGGTGTCCAAGTGTTTTAATGTGAACAATAACTCCAGTATTTGATCTTTTAGAATCTCCATTATAATTGCTGCTAATCCCATAATGCTTAGCGATATGACGTCACATTGCCAAACTCTATAGCGCCTCCACATACAATCAGTTACTTCACGAAAACAAAGCCGAGAAAGATCAGGTTTTAGTGCAGAACGTTTTCCCTCGTTCTCCGTTTAAATGAACGGACTGAAGTGTCAGGACAACGGAAGTGTCGAGACAAGGCAAGAAGAGGCAATAGTGGACCGGGAGGAATAAGGTGAAGATGAAATGGATGAGCTCATTTTTGGGGAAGCGGCTCCACCTGGTGGCCGTGTATCAGCCCTGCTTTAATCAGTAAACGTTCAGTGTTCTGTTAGAATCAGAATAGTATTTATGACCAGGGTTATGAACATGTTCACAAAGAGGATGTTTTGTTTTCGGGTGATTGTGCCACATGAAACATAAAACACATAACTTAGATAAATAATAAACTGTAAAAAACTTTAAAACTATAAGTTTATTCACTTTATTCCGTCCCGCCCACTTTTGCCTCTTTTTGCCAATCGTCCCAGACTCCTGGAAAAAACTAATACCGTCCTCTAAGATGGCTTTGCTTTATTTCATTGTGTTGTTGTTTGTGTCAGAATCAGCCGTGGAACCTGATGATCAAACACAGACCCATCCAGAAACGTGGGCGCAGGTCACACCTGTCCGTCAGGTAACTGCTCTTATTATCATGTTATTATGTTTGTAGTGATTCTTTGGCAAGAAAAAAGGGAGTTCAAACTTCTACATGGCCAAACTTAGGACATAACTCAAGTAAACACTTAGACGCATCATGGGTTTTGGTTTCATTCAAGACAGTGCAATGTCCAAACTAACTTTCAGAAAAGGGTTTATTTCCAGATTAGACGCAAACAGGAAAGTATCATATATGTAAGGCCTACTTAAAAAAACACCCAGGTGCGTGTTGGACTGTGTGCGTTACGCCCCTATTTCCCCTCGGTGGTAAAATAACCAAACCAAATAAAGCAAAAAATAAACAAATTAGAATTAACTTGGCATGTTGGGAATGATATTATAAAAAGAAAATATACCTAGGAAACAAAAGGACATGTTTGTGATTAATAAAACTAAAAGTGAACTTAACTTTAACTTTATACCAAAAAACGGACAAAAAGCTCCTACAATGTTATTAATGTCAGGTATTAGTCTTATTGTCATGTTATTATCATATTATTATCATGTTATTAATAGTTTTGATCTTTTTTTTTGTCTGTCTCACTGTCTCTCTGAAGAACCAACTAAACATGAATAGATAATACAGCGCCCCCTGCTGTCACATTGTTCAACCTCTGATATATTTTAGAGATTTTAAAAAACAGGAATAACCTGTTTACATGTAATTTTAGTCACATCTCCATGGAGACATGTAGGAGGCGTCCCGCCCCCCGTTACGTTAGTCCGGTCTCAGAGAGTTTGTCTGGGCAGTTTCAGGGTTTTAGTCATGAGGCTTTAAAGTAGAGGTCGGGTTTCTCTAAAGCACTGACTATTTGTTTAAAATGTTTGAAACCTGCTGTTCCTCAGTTACACAGACCCTCAGATCTCCATGGACCTGCTCCGAGCCGTTCTTCAGCCCAGTCTGAACCAGGAGATCCTGCAGGTGTTCAACAAGTACCACAAGGTCTGTGCCTTACAGTCTATGCCTTACCTCCTACTCCCTGCCTCCTACACCAAACACACAACTCCCCACCCCCCGCTCCCTACAATATACCCCACACCCCTAATCCTTTACACTTCAATCCTGCAGGTTTTCAACAAGTACCACAAGGTCTGTGCCTTACAGTCTATGCCTTACCTCCTACTCCCTACCTCCTACACCCTTCCTCCTATATCCTACCTCCTACTCCCTGCCTTCTACACCCTTCCTCCTACACCCTTCCTCCTACACCCTTCCTCCTACATCCTTCCTCCTACACCCTTCCTCCTACATCCTACCTCCTACACCCTTCCTCCTACTCCCTGCCTCCTACATCCTACCTCCTACTCCCTGCCTCCTACACCCTTCCTCCTACTCCCTGCCTCCTACATCCTACCTCCTACTCCCTGCCTCCTACATCCTACCTCCTACTCCCTGCCTCCTACACCCTTCCTCCTACTCCCTGCCTTCTACACCCTTCCTCCTACACCCTTCCTCCTATATCCTACCTCCTACTCCCTGCCTTCTACACCCTTCCTCCTACACCCTTCCTCCTACATCCTTCCTCCTACACCCTTTCTCCTACACCCTACCTCCTACATCCTTCCTCCTACACCCTACCTCCTACATCCTTCCTCCTACTCCCTGCCTCCTACATCCTACCTCCTACATCCTACCTCCTACACCCTACCTCCTACATCCTTCCTCCTACACCCTTCCTCCTACATCCTTCCTCCTACACCCTTTCTCCTACACCCTACCTCCTACATCCTTCCTCCTACACCCTTCCTCCTACATCCTTCCTCCTACACCCTTCCTCCTACATCCTTCCTCCTACATCCTTCCTCCTACACCCTTTCTCCTACACCCTACCTCCTACATCCTTCCTCCTACACCCTACCTCCTACATCCTTCCTCCTACTCCCTGCCTCCTACATCCTACCTCCTACATCCTTCCTCCTACACCCTGCCTCCTACTCCCTACCTCCTACTCCCTACCTCCTACTCCCTGCCTCCTACTCCCTGCCTCCTACATCCTACCTCCTACACCCTACCTCCTACTCCCTGCCTCCTACATCCTACCTCCTACACCCTTCCTCCTATATCCTACTTCCTACACCCTTCCTCCTACTCCCTGCCTCCTATATCCTACCTCCTACACCCTACCTCCTACTCCCTGCCTCCTACATCCTACCTCCTACTCCCTACCTCCTACTCCCTGCCTCCTACATCCTACCTCCTACACCCTACCTCCTACTCCCTGCCTCCTACATCCTACCTCCTACACCCTTCCTCCTATATCCTACCTCCTACACCCTTCCTCCTACTCCCTACCTCCTACACCCTGCCTCCTACACCCTTCCTCCTATATCCTACCTCCTACTCCCTGCCTCCTACATCCTACCTCCTACACCCTTCCTCCTACATCCTACCTCCTACTCCCTGCCTCCTACATCCTACCTCCTACTCCCTGCCTCCTACATCCTACCTCCTACTCCCTGCCTCCTACACCCTTCCTCCTACTCCCTGCCTCCTACTCCCTGCCTCCTACTCCCTGCCTCCTACACCCTTCCTCCTACTCCCTGCCTCCTACACCCTTCCTCCTACTCCCTGCCTCCTACATCCTACCTCCTACTCCCTGCCTCCTACACCCTTCCTCCTACTCCCTGCCTCCTACATCCTACCTCCTACACCCTTCCTCCTACACCCTACCTCCTACTCCCTGCCTCCTACACCCTTCCTCCTACTCCCTGCCTCCTACACCCTTCCTCCTACTCCCTGCCTCCTACTCCCTGCCTCCTACTCCCTGCCTCCTACACCCTTCCTCCTACTCCCTGCCTCCTACACCCTACCTCCTACTCCCTGCCTCCTACACCCTACCTCCTATATCCTACCTCCTACACATTTCCTCCTATATCCTACCTCCTACTCCCTACCTCCTACTCCCTACCTCCTACTCCCTACCTCCTACACCCTACCTCCTATATCCTGCCTCCTACACATTTCCTCCTATATCCTACCTCCTACTCCCTACCTCCTACACCCTTCCTCCTATATCCTACCTCCTACTCCCTGCCTCCTACACCCTACCTCCTACTCCCTGCCTCCTACACCCTACCTCCTATATCCTACCTCCTACACATTTCCTCCTATATCCTACCTCCTACTCCCTACCTCCTACTCCCTACCTCCTACTCCCTACCTCCTACTCCCTACCTCCTACTCCCTACCTCCTACACCCTTCCTCCTATATCCTACCTCCTACACATTTCCTCCTATATCCTTCCTCCTACTCCCTACCTCCTACTCCCTACCTCCTACTCCCTGCCTCCTACATCCTACCTCCTACACCAAACACACAACTCCCCACACCCCGCTCCCTACAATATACAACACAACTCCCTACCGCCTACTCCTGAATCTTCATTGTGTTTTAGTCGGTGCTTACGAGCTAAGTTCTTACCTTTATCCCAAACATTCCCAAACATAGGCCTCCTTGTAGGTTCTAAAAGGTCCAACTGAGCTGCAAACGAGTCTCTACAAACAGCACAGGCTTGATCTCTGTGGAGGCCGAGACAGTCAGAGGTGAGAGACTTTACTGATCAGTTCATCAGAGACAGTCGGAGGTGAGAGACTTTACTGATCAGTTCATCAGAGACAGTCAGAGGTGAGAGACTTTACTGATCAGTTCATCAGAGACAGTCAGAGGTGAGAGACTTTACTGATCAGTTCATCAGAGACAGTCGGAGGTGAGGGACTTTACTGATCAGTTCATCAGAGACAGTCAGAGGTGAGAGACTTTACTGATCAGTTCATCAGAGACAGTCGGAGGTGAGAGACTTTACTGATCAGTTCATCAGAGACAGTCGGAGGTGAGAGACTTTACTGATCAGTTCATCAGAGACAGTCAGAGGTGAGAGACTTTACTGATCAGTTCATCAGAGACAGTCAGAGGTGAGAGACTTTACTGATCAGTTCATCAGAGACAGTCAGGGGTGAGAGACTTTACTGATCAGTTCATCAGAGACAGTCAGGGGTGAGAGACTTTACTGATCAGTTCATCAGAGACAGTCAGAGGTGAGAGACTTTCCTGATCAGTTCATCAGAGACAGTCGGAGGTGAGAGACTTTACTGATCAGTTCATCAGAGACAGTCGGAGGTGAGAGACTTTACTGATCAGTTCATCAGAGACAGTCAGACTTGAGAGACTTTAATGATCAGCTCATCAGAGACAGTCAGGGGTGAGAGACTTTACTGATCAGTTCATCAGAGACAGTCAGAGGTGAGAGACTTTACTGATCAGTTCATCAGAGACAGTCAGAGGTGAGAGACTTTACTGATCAGTTCATCAGAGACAGTCAGAGGTGAGAGACTTTACTGATCAGTTCATCAGAGACAGTCGGAGGTGAGAGACTTTACTGATCAGTTCATCAGAGACAGTCAGAGGTGAGAGACTTTACTGATCATTTCATCAGAGACAGTCGGAGGTGAGAGAGTGTCTGTGATCAGTTCATCAGAGACAGTCAGAGGTGAGAGACTTTACTGATCAGTTCATCAGAGACAGTCAGAGGTGAGAGACTTTACTGATCATTTCATCAGAGACAGTCGGAGGTGAGAGACTTTACTGATCAGTTCATCAGAGACAGTCAGAGGTGAGAGACTTTACTGATCAGTTCATCAGAGACAGTCAGAGGTGAGAGACTTTACTGATCAGTTCATCAGAGACAGTCAGAGGTGAGAGACTTTACTGATCAGTTCATCAGAGACAGTCAGAGGTGAGAGACTTTCCTGATCAGTTCATCAAAGACAGTCAGAGGTGAGAGACTTTACTGATCAGTTCATCAGAGACAGTCAGAGGTGAGAGACTTTACTGATCAGTTCATCAGAGACAGTCAGAGGTGAGAGACTTTACTGATCAGTTCATCAGAGACAGTCAGAGGTGAGAGACTTTACTGATCAGTTCATCAGAGACAGTCAGAGGTGAGAGACTTTCCTGATCAGTTCATCAGAGACAGTCAGAGGTGAGAGACTTTACTGATCAGTTCATCAGAGACAGCCAGAGGTGAGAGACTTTACTGATCAGTTCATCAGAGACAGTCAGAGGTGAGAGACTTTACTGATCAGTTCATCAGAGACAGTCAGAGGTGAGAGACTTTACTGATCAGTTCATCAGAGACAGTCAGAGGTGAGAGACTTTACTGATCAGTTCATCAGAGACAGTCAGAGGTGAGAGACTTTACTGATCAGTTCATCAGAGACAGTCAGAGGTGAGAGACTTTCCTGATCAGTTCATCAGAGACAGTCGGAGGTGAGAGACTTTACTGATCAGTTCATCAGAGACAGTCAGAGGTGAGAGACTTTACTGATCAGTTCATCAGAGACAGTCAGAGGTGAGAGACTTTACTGATCAGTTCATCAGAGACAGTCAGAGGTGAGAGACTTTACTGATCAGTTCATCAGAGACAGTCAGAGGTGAGAGACTTTACTGATCAGTTCATCAGAGACAGTCAGTCAGAGGTGAGAGACTTTACTGATCAGTTCATCAGAGACAGTCAGAGGTGAGAGACTTTACTGATCAGTTCATCAGAGCGTGAAGGCAGCGCGGCCCAGGACTCTGAATGGAGGAATAATCGTTCCGCCCCATTCCCTACCTCCTGTCCACTTAACCCTTTTATCGTGTAAAGTTTTTCCTGTGAAGCAGTGATGTGGTTTTCTTCTGTCGCTTTTATCAATAATTAAGCTTCAGAACAATGGATACGTCCTGGACGAGTGAGAGTCTGTGTTTGTTTCTGTTGCAGCTTTTGGACAAAGCGGCGGCGAACGTGAAGGAGAACGTCGGAGATGAGATTCAGACGGAGCAGCTGATCCGAGAGACCTGCCGGAACGCCCTGGAACATGTATGTCTATAACCCTGATGCCCTGGAACATGTATGTCTATAACCCTAATGCCCTGGAACATGTATGGCTATAACCCTAATGCCCTAGAACATGTATGGCTTTAACCCTAACGCCCTGGAACATGTATGTCTATAACCCTGATGCCCTGGAACATGTATGGCTATAACCCTAATGCTCTAGAACATGTATGTCTTTAACCCTGATGCCCTGGAACATGTATGGCTTTAACCCTAACGCCCTGGAACATGTATGGCTTTAACCCTGATGCCCTGGAACATGTATGTCTATAACCCTAATGCCCTGGAACATGTATGTCTATAACACTGATGCCCTGGAACATGTATGTCTATAACCCAAATGCCCTGGAACATGTATGTCTATAACACTGATGCCCTAGAACATGTATGTCTATAACCCTAATGCCCTGGAACATGTATGGCTAGCAGCAGCAGCAGCAGTAGTAGTAAAGTAACAGTAAAAGTAGCAGTAGAGTATTGTTGTGACTCTAAAGTTGGTGTTTTTCAGGCCAAGCTGTTGTTTCCAGAGACTGAAGTGAAGAAGTTTCCTCCAGAACTCACCTACAAGGTCCAACACATACTACTACTACTACTACTACTACTACTACAGTGCTGCAGTACCCCTGATACTCCTACAGTACTGCAATACTACTACAGTACTGTAGAAGTTCTCGTGCTGAAGCAGTTCTCGATGTGTTTGTGAAGTTTGTGTCGTGTTTTCAGAGACATAGAGATGAGGAGACCAGAGCCAGCCCTGTCCCCAAGAAGGTACTGTAGTACTAGTACTGTTACTCCTAATAGTACTGCATGTACTCCCGCAGTTGCCGCAGTAACCCTGGTTCTCTGATGTGTTTCAGAGGAAGCCGCGCAGTGGAGCCGTTTATGAGCGACCGCAGTCCTTCAGCCAGTAAGTTATTCCTGTTAGTAAAGTCACCTGACCTGAGGGGGAGAGAGAGACCTGAGGGGGGAGAGGGGGAGAGGGGGAGAGGGGGAGAGGGGGAGAGAGTCAGAGACCTGAGGGGGGAGAGAGACCTGAGGGGGGAGAGGGGGAGAGAGTCAGAGACCTGAGGGGGGAGAGAGTCAGAGACCTGAGGGGGGAGAGAGACCTGAGGGGGGAGAGGGGGAGAGAGTCAGAGACCTGAGGGGGGAGAGAGACCTGAGGGGGGAGAGAGGGGGAGAGAGTCAGAGACCTGAGGGGGAGAGAGTCAGAGACCTGAGGGGGAGAGAGTCAGAGACCTGAGGGGGAGAGAGTCAGAGACCTGAGGGGGAGAGGGGGAGAGAGTCAGAGACCTGAGGGGGAGAGAGAGACCTGAGGGGGGAGAGAGGGGGAGAGAGTCAGAGACCTGAGGGGGGAGAGAGACCTGAGGGGGGAGAGAGGGGGAGAGAGTCAGAGACCTGAGGGGGAGAGAGTCAGAGACCTGAGGGGGAGAGAGAGACCTGAGGGGGAGAGGGGGAGAGAGTCAGAGACCTGAGGGGGGAGAGAGACCTGAGGGGGGAGAGGGGGAGAGAGTCAGAGACCTGAGGGGGAGAGAGACCTGAGGGGGGAGAGAGGGGGAGAGAGTCAGAGACCTGAGGGGGAGAGAGTCAGAGACCTGAGGGGGAGAGAGAGACCTGAGGGGGGAGAGGGGGAGAGAGTCAGAGACCTGAGGGGGAGAGAGTCAGAGACCTGAGGGGGGAGAGAGGGGGAGAGAGTCAGAGACCTGAGGGGGAGAGAGGGGGAGAGAGTCAGAGACCTGAGGGGAGAGAGGGGGAGAGAGTCAGAGACCTGAGGGGGAGAGAGTCAGAGACCTGAGGGGAGAGAGTCAGAGACCTGAGGGGGAGAGAGTCAGAGACCTGAGGGGGAGAGAGAGACCTGAGGGGGGAGAGGGGGAGAGAGTCAGAGACCTGAGGGGGGAGAGAGACCTGAGGGGGGAGAGAGGGGGAGAGAGTCAGAGACCTGAGGGGGAGAGAGTCAGAGACCTGAGGGGGAGAGAGAGACCTGAGGGGGGAGAGGGGGAGAGAGTCAGAGACCTGAGGGGGGAGAGAGACCTGAGGGGGGAGAGAGGGGGAGAGAGTCAGAGACCTGAGGGGGAGAGAGTCAGAGACCTGAGGGGGAGAGAGTCAGAGACCTGAGGGGGAGAGAGTCAGAGACCTGAGGGGGAGAGGGGGAGAGAGTCAGAGACCTGAGGGGGAGAGAGAGACCTGAGGGGGGAGAGAGGGGGAGAGAGTCAGAGACCTGAGGGGGGAGAGAGACCTGAGGGGGGAGAGAGGGGGAGAGAGTCAGAGACCTGAGGGGGAGAGAGTCAGAGACCTGAGGGGGAGAGAGAGACCTGAGGGGGAGAGGGGGAGAGAGTCAGAGACCTGAGGGGGGAGAGAGACCTGAGGGGGGAGAGAGGGGGAGAGAGTCAGAGACCTGAGGAGGAGAGAGTCAGAGACCTGAGGGGGAGAGAGTCAGAGACCTGAGGGGGAGAGGGGGAGAGAGTCAGAGACCTGAGGGGGGAGAGAGACCTGAGGGGGGAGAGAGGGGGAGAGAGTCAGAGACCTGAGGGGGAGAGAGAGACCTGAGGGGGAGAGAGTCAGAGACCTGAGGGGGAGAGAGTCAGAGACCTGAGGGGGGAGAGGGGGAGAGAGTCAGAGACCTGAGGGGGGAGAGAGACCTGAGGGGGGAGAGAGGGGGAGAGAGTCAGAGACCTGAGGGGGGAGAGAGACCTGAGGGGGGAGAGAGGGGGAGAGAGTCAGAGACCTGAGGGGGGAGAGAGGGGGAGAGAGACCTGAGGGGGGAGAGAGACCTGAGGGGGGAGAGAGGGGGAGAGAGTCAGAGACCTGAGGGGGAGAGAGTCAGAGACCTGAGGGGGAGAGAGTCAGAGACCTGAGGGGGAGAGAGTCAGAGACCTGAGGGGGAGAGGGGGAGAGAGTCAGAGACCTGAGGGGGGAGAGAGACCTGAGGGGGGAGAGAGGGGGAGAGAGTCAGAGACCTGAGGGGGAGAGAGAGACCTGAGGGGGAGAGAGTCAGAGACCTGAGGGGGAGAGAGTCAGAGACCTGAGGGGGGAGAGGGGGAGAGAGTCAGAGACCTGAGGGGGAGAGAGTCAGAGACCTGAGGGGGGAGAGGGGGAGAGAGTCAGAGACCTGAGGGGGGAGAGGGGGAGAGAGTCAGAGACCTGAGGGGGAGAGAGTCAGAGACCTGAGGGGGGAGAGGGGGAGAGAGTCAGAGACCTGAGGGGGAGAGAGTCAGAGACCTGAGGGGGGAGAGAGACCTGAGGGGGGAGAGGGGGAGAGGGGGAGAGAGAGGAGGAGAGAGGGGGAGAGAGTCAGAGACCTGAGGGGGGAGAGGGGGAGAGAGTCAGAGACCTGAGGGGGAGAGAGTCAGAGACCTGAGGGGGGAGAGGGGGAGAGAGTCAGAGACCTGAGGGGGAGAGAGTCAGAGACCTGAGGGGGAGAGAGAGACCTGAGGGGGAGAGAGAGACCTGAGGGGGGAGAGAGACCTGAGGGGGGAGAGAGACCTGAGGGGGAGAGAGAGACCTGAGGGGGAGAGAGAGACCTGAGGGGGAGAGAGAGACCTGAGGGGGAGAGAGACCTGAGGGGGAGAGAGACCTGAGGGGGAGAGAGAGACCTGAGGGGGAGAGAGAGACCTGAGGGGGAGAGAGAGACCTGAGGGGGAGAGAGACCTGAGGGGGGAGAGAGACCTGAGGGGGGAGAGAGGGGGAGAGAGTCAGAGACCTGAGGGGGAGAGAGACCTGAGGGGGGAGAGAGGGGGAGAGAGTCAGAGACCTGAGGGGGAGAGAGTCAGAGACCTGAGGGGGGAGAGAGGGGGAGAGAGTCAGAGACCTGAGGGGGAGAGAGTCAGAGACCTGAGGGGGAGAGAGTCAGAGACCTGAGGGGGAGAGAGAGACCTGAGGGGGAGAGAGAGACCTGAGGGGGAGAGAGAGACCTGAGGGGGAGAGAGAGACCTGAGGGGGAGAGAGAGACCTGAGGGGGAGAGAGAGACCTGAGGGGGAGAGAGTCAGAGACCTGAGGGGGAGAGAGTCAGAGACCTGAGGGGGAGAGAGAGACCTGAGGGGGGAGAGAGGGGGAGAGAGTCAGAGACCTGAGGGGGAGAGAGTCAGAGACCTGAGGGGGAGAGAGTCAGAGACCTGAGGGGGGAGAGAGACCTGAGGGGGGAGAGAGACCTGAGGGGGAGAGAGTCAGAGACCTGAGGGGGAGAGAGAGACCTGAGGGGGAGAGAGTCAGAGACCTGAGGGGGAGAGAGAGACCTGAGGGGGGAGAGGGGGAGAGAGTCAGAGACCTGAGGGGGGAGAGAGACCTGAGGGGGGAGAGAGACCTGAGGGGGAGAGAGTCAGAGACCTGAGGGGGAGAGAGAGACCTGAGGGGGAGAGAGTCAGAGACCTGAGGGGGATAGAGAGTCAGAGACCTGAGGGGGGAGAGAGACCTGAGGGGGGAGAGAGTCAGAGACCTGAGGGGGAGAGAGAGTCAGAGACCTGAGGGGGGAGAGAGACCTGAGGGGGGAGAGAGAGACCTGAGGGGGAGAGGGGGAGAGAGAGAGAAGGAGACGACGGGGGAGAGAGGGGGGGACAGGGGAGAGGAGGGGGAGAGAGAGAATATATAATATTTTTTTTTTTTTAGTTTGTCTTGTATTATATTAATATATTATATGTAAAAACGGTGTTGTTGCAGAGTGAAGGTGAAGGCGGAGCCAGTGAAAAGGGAGGGGCCAAAGGTAAAGTATTATCTTAAATCTGCACTGGAATGATGTATTTGTAGTATAAAGTACTTAAGTGTTTAAAGTATTCAGTCCAAATAAGTGTTCCATGGATGTGTGGCTGAATTCAGTCTGTACGGCAACACGACAGGGACAAACCACCTTCTGTGTGACTTTAACACAGCGCCACCTGCTGTCAGTGAGTTAGACCTGAAGTACAGTATGATTAATGATTACACAGTCTGTAATAAATGGTTAATAATTGCATTGTAATAATAATAATACATTTTATTTATATTGCACTTTACATTTCAACGAAACCTCAAAGTGCTACAACAGAAGAATAAAATCAGATAAAAACAAAAAGAACATTCACAGAGTAAAACAAAGCAGCAAACAAACAAATTAGTCAGAATAGGCCTTTTTAAATAAATGTGTTTTCAGGCCTTTATTAAAGGCCTCAACACTCTGGGGCCTCATTGACTCTGGGGGCCTCAGGGTCTCTGGGGCCTCAGGGTCTCTGGGGCCTCAGGGTCTCTGGGGGCCTCAGGGACTCTGGGGCCTCAGGGACTCTGGCAGGGCCTCAGGGACTCTGGGGGCCTCAGGGACTCTGGGGGCCTCAGGGACTCTGGCAGGGCCTCAGGGTCTCTGGCAGGGCCTCAGGGTCTCTGGCAGGGCCTCAGGGTCTCTGGCAGGGCCTCAGGGACTCTGGCAGGGCCTCAGGGACTCTGGCAGGGCCTCAGGGTCTCTGGGGCCTCAGGGTCTCTGGGGCCTCAGGGACTCTGGGGCCTCAGGGTCTCTGGGGCCTCAGGGTCTCTGGCAGGGCCTCAGGGTCTCTGGGGCCTCAGGGTCTCTGGCAGGGCCTCAGGGTCTCTGGGGCCTCAGGGTCTCTGGCAGGGCCTCAGGGTCTCTGGGGCCTCAGGGACTCTGGGGCCTCAGGGACTCTGGCAGGGCCTCAGGGACTCTGGGGCCTCAGGGTCTCTGGGGCCTCAGGGTCTCTGGGGCCTCAGGGACTCTGGGGCCTCAGGGTCTCTGGGGCCTCAGGGTCTCTGGGGCCTCAGGGACTCTGGGGCCTCAGGGTCTCTGGGGCCTCAGGGACTCTGGGGCCTCAGGGTCTCTGGGGCCTCAGGGTCTCTGGCAGGGCCTCAGGGTCTCTGGGGCCTCAGGGACTCTGGGGCCTCAGGGACTCTGGGGCCTCAGGGACTCTGGCAGGGCCTCAGGGTCTCTGGCAGGGCCTCAGGGTCTCTGGGGCCTCAGGGTCTCTGGGGCCTCAGGGTCTCTGGGGCCTCAGGGACTCTGGGGCCTCAGGGACTCTGGGGCCTCAGGGACTCTGGGGCCTCAGGGACTCTGGGGCCTCAGGGACTCTGGGGCCTCAGGGACTCTGGGGCCTCAGGGACTCTGGGGCCTCAGGGACTCTGGGGCCTCAGGGTCTCTGGGGCCTCAGGGACTCTGGGGCCTCAGGGACTCTGGGGGCCTCAGGGACTCTGGGGGCCTCAGGGTCTCTGGGGCCTCAGGGACTCTGGGGCCTCAGGGACTCTGGGGCCTCAGGGTCTCTGGGGGCCTCAGGGACTCTGGGGCCTCAGGGACTCTGGCAGGGCCTCAGGGTCTCTGGGGCCTCAGGGTCTCTGGGGCCTCAGGGACTCTGGCAGGGCCTCAGGGACTCTGGGGCCTCAGGGACTCTGGCAGGGCCTCAGGGTCTCTGGGGCCTCAGGGTCTCTGGGGCCTCAGGGACTCTGGCAGGGCCTCAGGGTCTCTGGGGCCTCAGGGACTCTGGCGGGGCCTCAGGGTCTCTGGCAGGGCCTCAGGGTCTCTGGGGCCTCAGGGTCTCTGGGGCCTCAGGGACTCTGGGGCCTCAGGGTCTCTGGGGCCTCAGGGACTCTGGGGCCTCAGGGTCTCTGGGGCCTCAGGGTCTCTGGCAGGGCCTCAGGGTCTCTGGCAGGGCCTCAGGGTCTCTGGGGCCTCAGGGACTCTGGGGCCTCAGGGACTCTGGGGCCTCAGGGACTCTGGGGCCTCAGGGACTCTGGGGCCTCAGGGACTCTGGGGCCTCAGGGACTCTGGGGGCCTCAGGGACTCTGGGGGCCTCAGGGTCTCTGGGGCCTCAGGGACTCTGGCAGGGCCTCAGGGTCTCTGGGGCCTCAGGGACTCTGGCGGGGCCTCAGGGTCTCTGGCAGGGCCTCAGGGTCTCTGGGGCCTCAGGGACTCTGGGGCCTCAGGGACTCTGGGGCCTCAGGGACTCTGGGGCCTCAGGGACTCTGGGGCCTCAGGGTCTCTGGGGCCTCAGGGACTCTGGGGCCTCAGGGACTCTGGGGCCTCAGGGTCTCTGGGGGCCTCAGGGACTCTGGCAGGGCCTCAGGGTCTCTGGGGCCTCAGGGTCTCTGGGGCCTCAGGGACTCTGGCAGGGCCTCAGGGTCTCTGGCAGGGCCTCAGGGTCTCTGGGGCCTCAGGGACTCTGGGGCCTCAGGGACTCTGGGGCCTCAGGGTCTCTGGGGCCTCAGGGACTCTGGGGCCTCAGGGACTCTGGGGCCTCAGGGACTCTGGGGCCTCAGGGTCTCTGGGGCCTCAGGGTCTCTGGCAGGGCCTCAGGGTCTCTGGGGCCTCAGGGTCTCTGGCAGGGCCTCAGGGTCTCTGGGGCCTCAGGGTCTCTGGCAGGGCCTCAGGGTCTCTGGGGCCTCAGGGACTCTGGGGCCTCAGGGACTCTGGCAGGGCCTCAGGGACTCTGGGGCCTCAGGGTCTCTGGGGCCTCAGGGTCTCTGGGGCCTCAGGGTCTCTGGCAGGGCCTCAGGGACTCTGGGGCCTCAGGGTCTCTGGGGCCTCAGGGACTCTGGGGCCTCAGGGTCTCTGGGGCCTCAGGGTCTCTGGCAGGGCCTCAGGGTCTCTGGGGCCTCAGGGTCTCTGGCAGGGCCTCAGGGTCTCTGGGGCCTCAGGGTCTCTGGCAGGGCCTCAGGGTCTCTGGGGCCTCAGGGACTCTGGGGCCTCAGGGACTCTGGCAGGGCCTCAGGGACTCTGGGGCCTCAGGGTCTCTGGGGCCTCAGGGTCTCTGGGGCCTCAGGGTCTCTGGCAGGGCCTCAGGGACTCTGGGGCCTCAGGGTCTCTGGGGCCTCAGGGACTCTGGGGCCTCAGGGACTCTGGCAGGGCCTCAGGGTCTCTGGCAGGGCCTCAGGGTCTCTGGGGCCTCAGGGTCTCTGGCAGGGCCTCAGGGACTCTGGGGCCTCAGGGTCTCTGGGGCCTCAGGGACTCTGGGGCCTCAGGGACTCTGGCAGGGCCTCAGGGTCTCTGGCAGGGCCTCAGGGTCTCTGGGGCCTCAGGGTCTCTGGGGCCTCAGGGTCTCTGGGGCCTCAGGGACTCTGGGGCCTCAGGGACTCTGGGGCCTCAGGGTCTCTGGGGCCTCAGGGACTCTGGGGCCTCAGGGACTCTGGGGGCCTCAGGGACTCTGGGGGCCTCAGGGTCTCTGGGGCCTCAGGGACTCTGGGGCCTCAGGGACTCTGGGGCCTCAGGGTCTCTGGGGGCCTCAGGGACTCTGGGGCCTCAGGGACTCTGGCAGGGCCTCAGGGTCTCTGGGGCCTCAGGGTCTCTGGGGCCTCAGGGACTCTGGCAGGGCCTCAGGGACTCTGGGGCCTCAGGGACTCTGGCAGGGCCTCAGGGTCTCTGGGGCCTCAGGGTCTCTGGGGCCTCAGGGACTCTGGCAGGGCCTCAGGGTCTCTGGGGCCTCAGGGACTCTGGCGGGGCCTCAGGGTCTCTGGCAGGGCCTCAGGGTCTCTGGGGCCTCAGGGTCTCTGGGGCCTCAGGGACTCTGGGGCCTCAGGGTCTCTGGGGCCTCAGGGTCTCTGGCAGGGCCTCAGGGTCTCTGGGGCCTCAGGGACTCTGGGGCCTCAGGGACTCTGGCAGGGCCTCAGGGTCTCTGGCAGGGCCTCAGGGTCTCTGGGGCCT
Organism: Gobius niger; assembly: GCF_951799975.1. NCBI lineage: Eukaryota > Metazoa > Chordata > Actinopteri > Gobiiformes > Gobiidae > Gobius > Gobius niger. The sequence goes on from NC_136857.1 coordinate 40,882,230, forward strand.
CAGGGACTCTGGGGCCTCAGGGACTCTGGGGCCTCAGGGACTCTGGGGCCTCAGGGACTCTGGGGGCCTCAGGGACTCTGGCAGGGCCTCAGGGACTCTGGGGCCTCAGGGACTCTGGGGCCTCAGGGACTCTGGGGCCTCAGGGACTCTGGGGCCTCAGGGACTCTGGGGGCCTCAGGGACTCTGGGGGCCTCAGGGTCTCTGGCAGGGCCTCAGGGACTCTGGGGCCTCAGGGACTCTGGGGCCTCAGGGACTCTGGGGCCTCAGGGACTCTGGGGCCTCAGGGACTCTGGGGGCCTCAGGGACTCTGGGGGCCTCAGGGTCTCTGGGGCCTCAGGGACTCTGGCAGGGCCTCAGGGTCTCTGGGGCCTCAGGGACTCTGGCGGGGCCTCAGGGTCTCTGGCAGGGCCTCAGGGTCTCTGGGGCCTCAGGGACTCTGGGGCCTCAGGGACTCTGGGGCCTCAGGGACTCTGGGGCCTCAGGGACTCTGGGGCCTCAGGGTCTCTGGGGCCTCAGGGACTCTGGGGCCTCAGGGACTCTGGGGCCTCAGGGTCTCTGGGGGCCTCAGGGACTCTGGCAGGGCCTCAGGGTCTCTGGGGCCTCAGGGTCTCTGGGGCCTCAGGGACTCTGGCAGGGCCTCAGGGTCTCTGGCAGGGCCTCAGGGTCTCTGGGGCCTCAGGGACTCTGGGGCCTCAGGGACTCTGGGGCCTCAGGGTCTCTGGGGCCTCAGGGACTCTGGGGCCTCAGGGACTCTGGGGCCTCAGGGTCTCTGGGGGCCTCAGGGACTCTGGGGCCTCAGGGTCTCTGGGGCCTCAGGGACTCTGGCAGGGCCTCAGGGTCTCTGGGGGCCTCAGGGACTCTGGGGCCTCAGGGACTCTGGCAGGGCCTCAGGGTCTCTGGGGCCTCAGGGTCTCTGGGGCCTCAGGGACTCTGGCAGGGCCTCAGGGTCTCTGGGGGCCTCAGGGACTCTGGGGCCTCAGGGACTCTGGGGCCTCAGGGACTCTGGGGCCTCAGGGTCTCTGGGGCCTCAGGGACTCTGGGGCCTCAGGGACTCTGGGGCCTCAGGGTCTCTGGGGCCTCAGGGTCTCTGGGGCCTCAGGGTCTCTGGGGCCTCAGGGACTCTGGCAGGGCCTCAGGGACTCTGGGGCCTCAGGGACTCTGGGGCCTCAGGGACTCTGGCAGGGCCTCAGGGTCTCTGGGGCCTCAGGGTCTCTGGGGCCTCAGGGACTCTGGCAGGGCCTCAGGGTCTCTGGGGGCCTCAGGGACTCTGGGGCCTCAGGGACTCTGGCAGGGCCTCAGGGTCTCTGGGGCCTCAGGGTCTCTGGGGCCTCAGGGACTCTGGCAGGGCCTCAGGGACTCTGGCAGGGCCTCAGGGTCTCTGGGGGCCTCAGGGACTCTGGGGCCTCAGGGTCTCTGGGGCCTCAGGGACTCTGGCAGGGCCTCAGGGTCTCTGGGGCCTCAGGGACTCTGGCGGGGCCTCAGGGTCTCTGGCAGGGCCTCAGGGTCTCTGGGGCCTCAGGGTCTCTGGGGCCTCAGGGTCTCTGGCAGGGCCTCAGGGACTCTGGCAGGGCCTCAGGGTCTCTGGCGGGGCCTCAGGGTCTCTGGGGCCTCAGGGACTCTGGCAGGGCCTCAGGGACTCTGGGGCCTCAGGGTCTCTGGGGCCTCAGGGTCTCTGGGGCCTCAGGGTCTCTGGGGCCTCAGGGTCTCTGGGGCCTCAGGGACTCTGGGGCCTCAGGGACTCTGGCGGGGCCTCAGGGTCTCTGGCAGGGCCTCAGGGACTCTGGGGCCTCAGGGACTCTGGCGGGGCCTCAGGGACTCTGGCAGGGCCTCAGGGACTCTGGCAGGGCCTCAGGGTCTCTGGGGCCTCAGGGTCTCTGGGGCCTCAGGGACTCTGGCGGGGCCTCAGGGTCTCTGGCAGGGCCTCAGGGTCTCTGGGGCCTCAGGGTCTCTGGGGCCTCAGGGTCTCTGGCAGGGCCTCAGGGACTCTGGCAGGGCCTCAGGGTCTCTGGGGCCTCAGGGACTCTGGCGGGGCCTCAGGGTCTCTGGCAGGGCCTCAGGGTCTCTGGGGCCTCAGGGTCTCTGGGGCCTCAGGGACTCTGGCAGGGCCTCAGGGACTCTGGCAGGGCCTCAGGGACTCTGGGGCCTCAGGGTCTCTGGCAGGGCCTCAGGGACTCTGGCAGGGCCTCAGGGACTCTGGCAGGGCCTCAGGGACTCTGGGGCCTCAGGGTCTCTGGCAGGGCCTCAGGGACTCTGGCAGGGCCTCAGGGACTCTAGGGCCTCAGGGTCTCTGGGGCCTCAGGGTCTCTGGGGCCTCAGGGTCTCTGGGGCCTCAGGGTCTCTGGCAGGGCCTCAGGGACTCTGGCAGGGCCTCAGGGACTCTGGCAGGGCCTCAGGGACTCTGGCAGGGCCTCAGGGACTCTGGCAGGGCCTCAGGGACTCTGGCAGGGCCTCAGGGACTCTGGCAGGGCCTCGGGGACTCTGGCAGGGCCTCAGGGCGTTCCAGAGTCTCGGGGCGACTGCCTTAAAGGCCTGTCTCCCATTGTGGAGAGCCTGGTCCCGGCTGGTGAAGGGTGTGGGTGGAGGTGGACCGTGGTCCCGGCTGGTGAAGGGTGTGGGTGGAAGTGGACCGTGGTCCCGGCTGGTGAAGGGTGTGGGTGGAGGTGGACCGTGGTCCCGGCTGGTGAAGGGTGTGGGTGGAGGTGGACCGTGGTCCCGGCTGGTGAAGGGTGTGGGTGGAGGTGGACCGTGGTCCCGGCTGGTGAAGGGTGTGGGTGGAAGTGGACCGTGGTCCCGGCTGGTGAAGGGTGTGGGTGGAGGTGGACCGTGGTCCCGGCTGGTGAAGGGTGTGGGTGGAGGTGGACCGTGGTCCCGGCTGGTGAAGGGTGTGGGTGGAGGTGGACCGTGGTCCCGGCTGGTGAAGGGTGTGGGTGGAGGTGGACCGTGGTCCCGGCTGGTGAAGGGTGTGGGTGGAAGTGGACCGTGGTCCCGGCTGGTGAAGGGTGTGGGTGGAGGTGGACCGTGGTCCCGGCTGGTGAAGGGTGTGGGTGGAGGTGGACCGTGGTCCCGGCTGGTGAAGGGTGTGGGTGGAGGTGGACCGTGGTCCCGGCTGGTGAAGGGTGTGGGTGGAGGTGGACCGTGGTCCCGGCTGGTGAAGGGTGTGGGTGGAAGTGGACCGTGGTCCCGGCTGGTGAAGGGTGTGGGTGGAGGTGGACCGTGGTCCCGGCTGGTGAAGGGTGTGGGTGGAGGTGGACCGTGGTCCCGGCTGGTGAAGGGTGTGGGTGGAAGTGGACCGTGGTCCCGGCTGGTGAAGGGTGTGGGTGGAAGTGGACCGTGGTCCCGGCTGGTGAAGGGTGTGGGTGGAGGTGGACCGTGGTCCCGGCTGGTGAAGGGTGTGGGTGGAAGTGGACCGTAGGCGCCTTGTGGGGGTGTGTGGGGTCAGGAGCTCAGTGAGGTCTGAGGGCTGTTCCAGGGACACACTGGTCTGTGAGGAGGCAGATGTTGTAGTGGATTCTGTCATGGACGGGCAGCCAATGAAGGGACCGGAGGACGGGGGTGATGTGGTCATGTTTGCGCCTCCTCGTCAGGATCCTGGATGTGCTGGAGCTTCAGGAGGCTCTTACCAGGGATCCCGACGAGGAGGCACTGCAGTAATCCAGCCTGGAGGAGACAAAGGCACATAGTGTGTAATAAATGGTTAATAATTACAGTGTGTAATAAGTAAGGGATAATGTATAGAACGCTGGTCATTATCGGGAAAATAAGCACCGACAGGGCGAACCGGACCCCGACGCGAAGCGGAGGGGTCTTGTTTCGCCCTGAAGGTGCTTATTTTCCCGATAATGACCAGCGTTCTATACATTATCCCGCTTATTATACGGCCATTTGCCAACTGAACACACAACATAAACTTTGTACACTTTTATGAAGGTCGAAAGGTTTATTTAATGACTTCCGCGACAAATAGTTCCCAAAAGTTTGCGCGTTGCTAGGCAACGTTTTGCTAGGCTAGAAGCAGCAAGGCTAGTAGCTAGCGTAGCTACTTAGTTGAAGGCGCAGTTGGAGGAATGGTGGTGAATCTCTGGGTAAGTTGAAAGTCAGACTCACGCTAACTTCACGAGCAATTCCCCCAACTTCTCTCGCAGTGACGGGGACAGAGATAGTGTCCGCTACTACGTACGCGCGGAGTGATATGAAAGCACGAACTCCGTTGCCATTGGCAGCGGTCATTATTTTTCTCAGAGGTCCTTTATCAGAAAATAATGACCGGTAGAACGTTGGGAAATCCCATTCAAATCAACGGAGTGTTCTACTTACGTTGTGAAGAGCCGTATAATAAATAAATGTAACTGTTGTGTTGTCAGTGGGATCCAAACCGACTCTGCGACGGCAGCACCTTCGTCCTGGGCTCCAGAGCCAACAAGTCAGTACCATTCTACTACTACTACTACTGATACTACTACTGATACTACTACTGATACTACTGATACTACTACTACTACTACTACTACTACTACTACTACTACTACTACTACTACTACTACTACTACTACTACTACTAATACTACTACTAGAGGAGTACTGAAACTGCAGATGTAAGTTTGTCTAAACATGTGTTTGTGCAGAGCTCTGGGAATGGGAGGCACCAGAGGACGGATCTACATCAAACACGCTGATCTGTTCAAGGTACTGGAATCTGCTAATACTACTACTACTACTAATACTACTACTGCAAATCCCCCACTCCTACATTACTGCGTTTCATCCGGCCTGTGAGGTAAAGAAGAGCTCACTGACAGATCCAGACAGATTTGTGAACAATGTTTTAAATATGTTTCTTTGAATTCAGCGCAGGAGAAAATGTGTTGCATATATATTTGTATAAAGTGCACTTTCATTTCTTTATGAGTGAGATTGTGTGTGTGTTTTTTTTGTTTTCCCCAAAGTTCAATGAATCAGAATATAATCAGTTTTTGTTCTTCAGTGTTTATAACACACAAAGAAAGTCCTTTCCTTAAAGGTGCACTGCGTAACCTTTTGGCCTATACTGTTTCCATCAGTGCAGAATATGCTCCTAATGACCAGCTCAACACAGAAAATGCAGCGTCTAATGAAAGAATGGATTTGGATGAGAATAAATCAATTTAAATCTCAAATTCTGTTGACTTTAGGCACATCTCCATGGAAACGAGCTGGGACGTCCCACTCCTGACAAAGTCCTGTCTGAGGAGAGCTGAGGAGAGCTGAGCCGCTCTCTTTAAATCTTTAAATGTTACGCGGTGTCGCTTTAAGGATTCATTTTGGTCCATTTCTTTCAAAACTTTCAAAAATTTCACGATCTTTATCATTGAATCATCAGACCTGTTTCAGTCTCAGTCAGTCGTGATCAGAACTGTCCTGTAACAGTGTGTGTTTGTTCCAGTAACATTGTGTGTTTGTTCCAGTAACAGTGTGTGTTTGTTCCAGTAACAGTGTGTGTTTGTTCCAGTAACAGTGTGTGTTTGTTCCAGTAACAGTGTGTGTTTGTTCCAGTAACAGTGTGTGTTTGTTCCAGTAACAGTGTGTGTTTGTTCCAGTAACAGTGTGTGTTTGTTCCAGTAACAGTGTGTGTTTGTTCCAGTAACAGTGTGTGTTTGTTCCAGTAACAGTGTGTGTTTGTTCCAGTAACAGTGTGTGTTTGTTCCAGTAACAGTGTGTGTTTGTTCCAGTAACAGTGTGTGTTTGTTCCAGTAACAGTGTGTGTTTGTTCCAGTAACAGTGTGTGTTTGTTCCAGTAACAGTGTGTGTTTGTTCCAGTAACAGTGTGTGTTTGTTCCAGTAACATTGTGTGTTTGTTCCAGTAACAGTGTGTGTTTGTTCCAGTAACAGTGTGTGTTTGTTCCAGTAACATGGTGTGTTTGTTCCAGTAACAGTGTGTGTTTGTTCCAGTAACAGTGTGTGTTTGTTCCAGTAACAGTGTGTGTTTGTTCCAGTAACAGTGTGTGTTTGTTCCAGTAACAGTGTGTGTTTGTTCCAGTAACAGTGTGTGTTTGTTCCAGTAACATGGTGTGTTTGTTCCAGTAACAGCGTGTGTTTGTTCCAGTAACATGGTGTGTTTGTTCCAGTAACAGTGTGTGTTTGTTCCAGTAACAGTGTGTGTTTGTTCCAGTAACATGGTGTGTTTGTTCCAGTAACATGGTGTGTTTGTTCCAGTAACAGTGTGTGTTTGTTCCAGTAACATTGTGTGTTTGTTCCAGTAACACTGTGTGTTTGTTCCAGTAACAGTGTGTGTTTGTTCCAGTACGCCGCTGACGCTAAGGACAAACAGTGGTTGGCTGAGAGGCATCACATGAGAGCCACCGGAGGAAAGATGGTGAGACCTGGAGCTCTGTGTCTGTGCTGCGTTCAGGAGCTCTGTGTCTGTGCTGCGTTCAGGAGCTCTGTGTCTGTGCTGCGTTCAGGAGCTCTGTGTCTGTGCTGCGTTCAGGAGCTCTGTGTCTGTGCTGCGTTCAGGAGCTCTGTGTCTGTGCTGCGTTCAGGAGCTCTGTGTCTGTGCTGCGTTCAGGAGCTCTGTGTCTGTGCTGCGTTCAGGAGCTCTGTGTTTATGCTGCGTTCAGGAGCTCTGTGTCTGTGCTGCGTTCAGGTGCTCTGTGTCTGTGTCTGTGCTGCGTTCAGGAGCTCTGTGTCTGTGCTGAGTTCAGGAGCTCTGTGTCTGTGTCTGTGCTGCGTTCAGGTGCTCTGTGTCTGTGCTGCGTTCAGGAGCTCTGTGTCTGTGCTGCGTTCAGGAGCTCTGTGTCTGTGTCTGTGCTGCGTTCAGGAGCTCTGTGTCTGTGCTGCGTTCAGGAGCTCTGTGTCTGTGCTGCGTTCAGGAGCTCTGTGTCTGTGCTGCGTTCAGGAGCTCTGTGTCTGTGCTGCGTTCAGGAGCTCTGTGTCTGTGCTGCGTTCAGGAGCTCTGTGTCTGTGCTGCGTTCAGGAGCTCTGTGTCTGTGCTGCGTTCAGGAGCTCTGTGTCTGTGCTGCGTTCAGGAGCTCTGTGTCTGTGCTGCGTTCAGGAGCTCTGTGTCTGTGTCTGTGCTGCGTTCAGGAGCTCTGTGTCTGTGCTGCGTTCAGGAGCTCTGTGTCTGTGTCTGTGCTGCGTTCAGGAGCTCTGTGTCTGTGCTGAGTTCAGGAGCTCTGTGTCTGTGTCTGTGCTGCGTTCAGGAGCTCTGTGTCTGTGCTGCGTTCAGGAGCTCTGTGTCTGTGTCTGTGCTGCGTTCAGGAGCTCTGTGTCTGTGCTGCGTTCAGGAGCTCTGTGTCTGTGCTGAGTTCAGGAGCTCTGTGTCTGTGTCTGTGCTGCGTTCAGGAGCTCTGTGTCTGTGCTGCGTTCAGGAGCTCTGTGTCTGTGCTGCGTTCAGGAGCTCTGTGTCTGTGCTGCGTTCAGGTGCTCTGTGTCTGTGCTGCGTTCAGGTGCTCTGTGTCTGTGCTGCGTTCAGGTGCTCTGTGTCTGTGCTGCGTTCAGGAGCTCTGTGTCTGTGTCTGTGCTGAGTTCAGGAGCTCTGTGTCTGTGCTGCGTTCAGGAGCTCTGTGTCTGTGCTGCGTTCAGGAGCTCTGTGTCTGTGCTGCGTTCAGGTGCTCTGTGTCTGTGCTGCGTTCAGGAGCTCTGTGTCTGTGTCTGTGCTGAGTTCAGGAGCTCTGTGTCTGTGCTGCGTTCAGGAGCTCTGTGTCTGTGCTGCGTTCAGGAGCTCTGTGTCTGTGCTGCGTTCAGGAGCTCTGTGTCTGTGCTGCGTTCAGGAGCTCTGTGTCTGTGCTGCGTTCAGGAGCTCTGTGTTTATGCTGCGTTCAGGAGCTCTGTGTCTGTGCTGCGTTCAGGTGCTCTGTGTCTGTGTCTGTGCTGAGTTCAGGAGCTCTGTGTCTGTGCTGAGTTCAGGAGCTCTGTGTCTGTGCTGCGTTCAGGAGCTCTGTGTCTGTGCTGAGTTCAGGAGCTCTGTGTCTGTGCTGCGTTCAGGAGCTCTGTGTCTGTGCTGCGTTCAGGAGCTCTGTGTTTATGCTGCGTTCAGGAGCTCTGTGTCTGTGCTGCGTTCAGGAGCTCTGTGTCTGTGTCTGTGCTGCGTTCAGGAGCTCTGTGTCTGTGCTGCGTTCAGGAGCTCTGTGTCTGTGCTGAGTTCAGGAGCTCTGTGTCTGTGTCTGTGCTGCGTTCAGGAGCTCTGTGTCTGTGCTGCGTTCAGGTGCTCTGTGTCTGTGCTGCGTTCAGGAGCTCTGTGTCTGTGCTGCGTTCAGGAGCTCTGTGTCTGTGTCTGTGCTGCGTTCAGGAGCTCTGTGTCTGTGCTGCGTTCAGGAGCTCTGTGTCTGTGCTGCGTTCAGGTGCTCTGTGTCTGTGCTGCGTTCAGGAGCTCTGTGTCTGTGCTGCGTTCAGGAGCTCTGTGTCTGTGCTGCGTTCAGGAGCTCTGTGTCTGTGTCTGTGCTGCGTTCAGGAGCTCTGTGTCTGTGCTGCGTTCAGGAGCTCTGTGTCTGTGCTGAGTTCAGGAGCTCTGTGTCTGTGTCTGTGCTGCGTTCAGGAGCTCTGTGTCTGTGCTGCGTTCAGGAGCTCTGTGTCTGTGCTGCGTTCAGGAGCTCTGTGTCTGTGCTGCGTTCAGGTGCTCTGTGTCTGTGCTGCGTTCAGGTGCTCTGTGTCTGTGCTGCGTTCAGGTGCTCTGTGTCTGTGCTGCGTTCAGGAGCTCTGTGTCTGTGTCTGTGCTGAGTTCAGGAGCTCTGTGTCTGTGCTGCGTTCAGGAGCTCTGTGTCTGTGCTGCGTTCAGGAGCTCTGTGTCTGTGCTGCGTTCAGGAGCTCTGTGTCTGTGCTGCGTTCAGGAGCTCTGTGTCTGTGCTGCGTTCAGGAGCTCTGTGTTTATGCTGCGTTCAGGAGCTCTGTGTCTGTGCTGCGTTCAGGTGCTCTGTGTCTGTGTCTGTGCTGAGTTCAGGAGCTCTGTGTCTGTGCTGCGTTCAGGAGCTCTGTGTCTGTGCTGAGTTCAGGAGCTCTGTGTCTGTGCTGCGTTCAGGAGCTCTGTGTCTGTGCTGCGTTCAGGAGCTCTGTGTCTGTGCTGCGTTCAGGAGCTCTGTGTCTGTGCTGCGTTCAGGAGCTCTGTGTCTGTGCTGCGTTCAGGAGCTCTGTGTCTGTGTCTGTGCTGCGTTCAGGAGCTCTGTGTCTGTGTCTGTGCTGCGTTCAGGTGCTCTGGGAAAGAGGCGTCAGTGTCGTCACAAAGTGGAACAAACTAAAAAAAACAAGTAGATTCTGGTGAGGAAGTCGTGCAGTTTGGGAGCGGCTGCGACACTTTGTTTATGACACAACACAGATGGAAAACTCCTGTACGACTGAGAGCTTACACAGACAACACAGAGGGAAAACTCCTGTACGACTGAGAGCTTACACAGACAACACAGAGGGAAAACTCCTGTACGACTGAGAGCTTACACAGACAACACAGAGGGAAAACTCCTGTACGACTGAGAGCTTACACAGACAACACAGAGGGAAAACTCCTGTACGACTGAGAGCTTACACAGACAACACAGATGGAAAACTCCTGTACGACTGAGAGCTTACACAGACAACAGAGGGAAAACTCCTGTACGACTGAGAGCTTACACAGACAACACAGATGGAAAACTCCTGTACGACTGAGAGCTTACACAGACAACACAGAGGGAAAACTCCTGTACGACTGAGAGCTTACACAGACAACACAGAGGGAAAACTCCTGTACGACTGAGAGCTTACACAGACAACACAGAGGGAAAACTCCTGTACGACTGAGAGCTTACACAGACAACGCAGATGGAAAACTCCTGTACGACTGAGAGCTTACACAGACAACACAGAGGGAAAACTCCTGTACGACTGAGAGCTTACACAGACAACGCAGAGGGAAATACGAGACGTTCAGGGGCAGTTATTCACTGGTGATTCCGAGAGCACATGAAGGCAGCGTGACCTCACGTGTGACCTCACCTCTGACCTCACGTGTGACCTCACCTGTGACCTCACCTGTGACCTCACCTGTGACCTCACCGGTGACCTGCATTTGACCCCTCCCCCTCTGTCACAGGCGTATCTTCTGATCGAGGACGACATCCAGGACCTGGCCAAGAGCGACGAGTACAAGTGAGTCACTGAACCCTGACCTCAGACTGAACCCTGACCTCAGACTGAACCCTGACCTCAGACTGAACCCTGACCTCAGACTGAACCCTGACCTCAGACTGAACCCTGACCTCAGACTGAACCCTGACCTCAGACTGAACCCTGACCTCAGACTGAACCCTCTCAGACTGAACCCTGACCTCAGACTGAACCCTGACCTCAGACTGAACCCTGACCTCAGACTGAACCCTGACCTCAGACTGAACCCTGACCTCAGACTGAACCCTCTCAGACTGAACCCTGACCTCAGACTGAACCCTCTCAGACTGAACCCTCTCAGACTGAACCCTGACCTCAGACTGAACCCTCTCAGACTGAACCCTGACCTCAGACTGAACCCTCTCAGACTGAACCCTGACCTCAGACTGAACCCTGACCTCAGACTGAACCCTGACCTCAGACTGAACCCTGACCTCAGACTGAACCCTCTCAGACTGAACCCTGACCTCAGACTGAACCCTGACCTCAGACTGAACCCTGACCTCAGACTGAACCCTCTCAGACTGAACCCTGACCTCAGACTGAACCCTGACCTCAGACTGAACCCTCTCAGACTGAACCCTGACCTCAGACTGAACCCTGACCTCAGACTGAACCCTGACCTCAGACTGAACCCTGACCTCAGACTGAACCCTGACCTCAGACTGAACCCTGACCTCAGACTGAACCCTGACCTCAGACTGAACCCTGACCTCAGACTGAACCCTGACCTCAGACTGAACCCTCTCAGACTGAACCCTGACCTCAGACTGAACCCTGACCTCAGACTGAACCCTGACCTCAGACTGAACCCTCTCAGACTGAACCCTGACCTCAGACTGAACCCTGACCTCAGACTGAACCCTGACCTCAGACTGAACCCTGACCTCAGACTGAACCCTCTCAGACTGAACCCTGACCTCAGACTGAACCCTGCGGATCAAAGTCGTTAAATCCACTGTGTCAAAATCAAGGCCTTAAATGTCATTTTAAAGCTTTAAATTGGATTCTTTAAACGTAGCTCAGTTTATTTATTGTAGGTAAAGTAAAACAAACTTCTGCTCTAAAACATGAACACATTTACAGTTTTGTTCAATTCTCGTTCCTCTGTTTGAAATGTTTACAAAGAGAAGCTTAAATCTGTGCTGTTTGTTCTGCGTTTGTGGCATTAAAATATAGTACGTGGGCATTTAAGAAGGCATTCAAAAGCATTAAAAGGACATTAAAAAGCATTAAAAAGCATTAAAAGGACATTAAAAAGCATTAAAAAGCATTAAAAGGACATTAAAAAGCATTAAAAAGCATTCAAAAGCATTAAAAGGACATTAAAAAGCATTAAAAAGCATTAAAAGGACATTAAAAAGCATTAAAAAGGCATTAAAAAGGCATTAAAAAGCATTAAAAAGCATTAAAAAGGCATTAAAAAGCATTAAAAAGAATTAAAAAAGCATTAAAAAGGCATTAAATGTGACTTGAGAAAACAAGGCTAATATTCAGCTCTTGTTTTTTTTTACGTCAGTGCATCGGTGGCATAGTGGTTAGCCTCGTGGGCCAGACACAAAATGGCCGCCACGTTTGCCACAGCAGCGAGTCCAATCAGAGTTTTATATTAAATATCAACTCCTTTGCCCCATCTTAACCGAGCACATTATCGGCTTTACCCAAATCTGAAAGAAGCGTCAAAATAGTGACGAAAAAGTAAATAAAAAATGTGACAAAGTGTAAAAGAAACAAGACAAAAGAGTGACAACAACAGGAGGAAATAATCTTGGATGGTTCTTGTGGGCCTTAGCTTTCAAATGAGGTGCGACTCTGGCCTATGGGCTGTGAGCCCCAGTCTTTTAGATTTGAGTAAAGCTGAACTGAAGGTTTTAACTTGCACGTGTTTGTCGTTGCTCAGGGACTGCCCTGACGTGCACATGGACGAGATGAAGCCCTTTAGCGTCCCCTTGTGGATGGTGGAGAAGATGCAGCGAGCCATGGAGGCGCAGAGAGATGCTGTGCCCGACCCCTGACCCCCGAGTGACCCCCGAGTGACCCCGAGTGACCTTTTTTTTAATAAAGCTCTTCTGAACCCTGAGTCTGGTTTGTCTTTTATTTAGCTCATAAACATATTTGACACAGGACGACGACGAAACATCAGGATTAAAATCTGGTGCATTTTAGACGATGTTTCATTTAAATCTGAAAACAGGATCCATTATCATCTGCAGTGGAGGAGCTGAGCAGGGTCAGGGTTAGGGTTCGGTTTGGGGAATATCCCGATGACCTCCCGGGTCATTCCTTAGTTAATGGAACAGTTAAGGAGAGTTAGTTAGGGTTAGGGTTAGCTTTCAGAAAGTTATTAAAATATTGCCCAATAGGCTTTTTGTGCACTGGCAACAGGTCAGTCCATATAACCCGACATTCAGGGCCCACAGAACCAGCAGAACATGTGGTTTCATTACTACTCATTAAGTCCACTGGGTTTAAGCGCAATGTTTTTACACTGCAAATTTATCCCCAGAAGATCCCAGGGTGCCCAATCCACTGCCCCAGCCCCCCCGAATGTGAGAAACTAATATTGATTGTATTTAGCCCCAATTTAAAGATGTTCCAATAACGATGCCTTTTGCCCAGAACCCAAAGCTCACCTCTATGTCGGTCCTAAAGTGCCAGGGACATAACCTCAGAGCAGTCCAGGGAGTCCAGCGAAATGCGAGAGAGAATATATATCCGCTCACCAGTAACTTTGCAGTAGAAAACCATCAAAATCCTACTAAAGTTGTATACTTATCGAATAGGAAAACAAGATTGGACCTTTAAGTACCTTTAAAGTGCAAATCATGCAACGTAAACCCAAACACAAGGCCGATCATTCTCTGGGTACCGTTCGTTTTTTTTCGATACCACTACTGTGGAGTGAAGGCGTCTTCCGCATTATGTTGCGTGATACGCAGGGCGCATCCGGGTGACGTCACGGGGCATCACGTGACTTTGCGTTTTTCGTAGGACGTTATTATATTTTTCTTGTTTGGGGTATTTTGAGCTGTTAGCATACAGATTATTGTCTTTAGTTATTTTAGGGATTTTTCAAAATTAATTACTTTGTGTTTGGGTTTCTGTATGTAGAGAAACTGTGGGTTTGCTCTGTTAATTGTTTTGTGGGAGGGGCTTCATACTATACTACTACTACTACTACTACTACTACTACTACTACTACTATACTAATATACTACTATGAGGGGGCCTTCAGCACCCCAAGGGCAGTGTGTGTGTATGAAGGGGAGCTGGGTACAACGCAGTAGAAAACCATCAAAATCCTACTAAAGTTGTATACTTATCGAATAGGAAAACAAGATTGGACCTTTAAGTACCTTTAAAGTGCAAATCATGCAACGTAAACCCAAACACAAGGCCGATCATTCTCTCCCCCAAATAATTAGGACTAGGGCTGGGTACCGTTTTTTCGATACCACTACTTTAACGCTCTAACCCTAACCTGCTTTTCGGTACCGGTGCCTTAACGGTACTTTTTTCGATACCTGTGTTATTTTAATTGAGTTAAAATAATGTGCAGGAAAAGTCTGGTTCAGGAGGAAGTCCAAACACGGCACATCAGAAAACAGGAGCAGCAGCGTCGCCTGGAACTTCATTCCCACTAAAGCCGTGATAAAAAGAGAGTTGGGACATTATTCCCTCCTGAGCTGCAGGAACAGACCAGATCCACATCAGGACCGTTTACTGAAGATAAACTTTTGTAAACTCACTGAGCTGTTCCACAGTGAAAGCTCCTCACACGTCACAGATCTGTTACATAGTGAGAGCGCTCACTCTGTCACTGACAAAGCACCAGAACTGTTCCAAACATGGCTAATGCAGAGTGAGCCTCACCTTTTCCAGAGACAATCTTTGATCCAAATGCTCCGGTGCAGCTGGAGTTTAAACACCAGCAGTAACTTCAGATTCTGCGGGGCTAAAGCTAAAGCTAAAGCCGATGTGTTTCTCGTTGTCATTCCGTGTTGTCACTGCTTTTCTCTTTGTCTAAGAGTCTAGTTTCTTATTCAGTCCAGGTTTAGTCCTGGTTTATGTGTGAGAGAGGAGAGGACAGGAGAGCAGAGTTGAGCTGAGGACAAGTGAGCTGCAGGAGCGGGAAGAGGGAGGGAGGTCATCGGTGCAGAGATCCAGCGAGAGCACTAGGGTGTAATTTTTCATACTAAATGTAAACCAATGAACACAATAATGCTACAGAGAACATTACAGATGCTAGAGAGTTATAATAAAATATTTTATTTCATTACGGTAGGCAACGTCTGACCGTTTCAACGTAAAACAGGTTTTAGAACAAATTTTGGAAGATGAGAGGGAGAGGGAGAGGGAGTCCGAGATGGAACTGGACGATGATGATGATGATGATGATGAGGACGAGGAGGACGAGGAGGACGAGGCCGAAATGCGGAAAAAAAATGAACCCCGAGTGCTACTTCGAAAACTGACATTTAAACGGCGTCAAGAAGAAGAAGAAGAAGAAAATGAAGAAGAAAATGAAGAAGAAAATGAAGAAGAAAATGAAGAAGAAAATGAAGAAGGGCGACGACGCGGACTTTTCTTTCCAAAGATAAAAAAATCAAATGGAGGTCCTCGCCTTACGTGCGACACGGCAGCAGCGGCAGCGGAGAGGGAGAGCGGGTGCGCGCCGCCGAGGCAGACGCCAAAGGAGGCTGAGCGTGCGGACAAGAAGCCCGAAATCGTCTTGGACTACAACCGCAACAAAGGCGGGGTGGACAACTTGGACAAGGTGATCTCGGCGTACAGCTGCAGGAGGATGACCGCGCGCTGGCCCATGGCCGTGTTTCACAACATGATCGACGTGTCCTCTTACAACTCTTTCGTGCTGTGGCGGGAGCTCAATCCCGACTGGATGCCTCAGAGGAGAAACAAACGCAGGGTGTTTCTGGAGCGGCTGGGCAAAGATCTCGTGCGCGGCCACGTGGAAAGGAGGGCCGCGCTGCCCCGCACCCGAGCGTCCGCGGAGATCGTGAGAGAGCAGCGGTTCTCGTCTTCCCTTTTTTTTGTTTATTTTATTGTTTCGTTTTTTGTGGAGAGGAATAACCAATAAAAAAAAACAATTAAAAAATTGTACTGAAAGAAAATCAACATTTGTGTTTGTGTGTTTGTTATTGTTATTATTCAGAGTAGAATATACTCGTGAGCGTGATGCTGAGGCAAACGTATTGAAGCGGATGAAAAACGTCTGGGCTGCTGAAATACATTCAGGTGGATGAAATAATGTGGATCGTATGAACCCTGAGAAATGAGAAAAAAACAACAACAACACAAGTCACAATTCATTTTGTTTTATTTCAGTTACAATAACATTTTTAGGGTTAGGGTTAGGGTTAGGGTTAGGGTTAGGGTTAGGGTTAGGGTTAGGGTTAGGGTTAGGGTTAGGGTTAGGGTTAGGGTTAGGGTTAGGGTTAGGGTTAGGGTTAGGGTTAGGGTTAGGGTTAGGGTTAGGGTTAGGGTTAGGGTTAGGGTTAGGGTTAGGGTTAGGGTTAGGGTTAGGGTTAGGGTTAGGGTTAGGGTTAGGGTTAGGGTTAGGGTTAGGGTTAGGGTTAGGGTTAGGGTTAGGGTTAGGGTTAGGGTTAGGGTTAGGGTTAGGGTTAGGGTTAGGGTTAGGGTTAGGGTTAGGGTTAGGGTTAGGGTTAGGGTTAGGGTTAGGGTTAGGGTTAGGGTTAGGGTTAGGGTTAGGGTTAGGGTTAGGGTTAGGGTTAGGGTTAGGGTTAGGGTTAGGGTTAGGGTTAGGGTTAGGGTTAGGGTTAGGGTTAGGGTTAGGGTTAGGGTTAGGGTTAGGGTTAGGGTTAGGGTTAGGGTTAGGGTTAGGGTTAGGGTTAGGGTTAGGGTTAGGGTTAGGGTTAGGGTTAGGGTTAGGGTTAGGGTTAGGGTTAGGGTTAGGGTTAGGGTTAGGGTTAGGGTTAGGGTTAGGGTTAGGGTTAGGGTTAGGGTTAGGGTTAGGGTTAGGGTTAGGGTTAGGGTTAGGGTTAGGGTTAGGGTTAGGGTTAGGGTTAGGGTTAGGGTTAGGGTTAGGGTTAGGGTTAGGGTTAGGGTTAGGGTTAGGGTTAGGGTTAGGGTTAGGGTTAGGGTTAGGGTTAGGGTTAGGGTTAGGGTTAGGGTTAGGGTTAGGGTTAGGGTTAGGGTTAGGGTTAGGGTTAGGGTTAGGGTTAGGGTTAGGGTTAGGGTTAGGGTTAGGGTTAGGGTTAGGGTTAGGGTTAGGGTTAGGGTTAGGGTTAGGGTTAGGGTTAGGGTTAGGGTTAGGGTTAGGGTTAGGGTTAGGGTTAGGGTTAGGGTTAGGGTTAGGGTTAGGGTTAGGGTTAGGGTTAGGGTTAGGGTTAGGGTTAGGGTTAGGGTTAGGGTTAGGGTTAGGGTTAGGGTTAGGGTTAGGGTTAGGGTTAGGGTTAGGGTTAGGGTTAGGGTTAGGGTTAGGGTTAGGGTTAGGGTTAGGGTTAGGGTTAGGGTTAGGGTTAGGGTTAGGGTTAGGGTTAGGGTTAGGGTTAGGGTTAGGGTTAGGGTTAGGGTTAGGGTTAGGGTTAGGGTTAGGGTTAGGGTTAGGGTTAGGGTTAGGGTTAGGGTTAGGGTTAGGGTTAGGGTTAGGGTTAGGGTTAGGGTTAGGGTTAGGGTTAGGGTTAGGGTTAGGGTTAGGGTTAGGGTTAGGGTTAGGGTTAGGGTTAGGGTTAGGGTTAGGGTTAGGGTTAGGGTTAGGGTTAGGGTTAGGGTTAGGGTTAGGGTTAGGGTTAGGGTTAGGGTTAGGGTTAGGGTTAGGGTTAGGGTTAGGGTTAGGGTTAGGGTTAGGGTTAGGGTTAGGGTTAGGGTTAGGGTTAGGGTTAGGGTTAGGGTTAGGGTTAGGGTTAGGGTTAGGGTTAGGGTTAGGGTTAGGGTTAGGGTTAGGGTTAGGGTTAGGGTTAGGGTTAGGGTTAGGGTTAGGGTTAGGGTTAGGGTTAGGGTTAGGGTTAGGGTTAGGGTTAGGGTTAGGGTTAGGGTTAGGGTTAGGGTTAGGGTTAGGGTTAGGGTTAGGGTTAGGGTTAGGGTTAGGGTTAGGGTTAGGGTTAGGGTTAGGGTTAGGGTTAGGGTTAGGGTTAGGGTTAGGGTTAGGGTTAGGGTTAGGGTTAGGGTTAGGGTTAGGGTTAGGGTTAGGGTTAGGGTTAGGGTTAGGGTTAGGGTTAGGGTTAGGGTTAGGGTTAGGGTTAGGGTTAGGGTTAGGGTTAGGGTTAGGGTTAGGGTTAGGGTTAGGGTTAGGGTTAGGGTTAGGGTTAGGGTTAGGGTTAGGGTTAGGGTTAGGGTTAGGGTTAGGGTTAGGGTTAGGGTTAGGGTTAGGGTTAGGGTTAGGGTTAGGGTTAGGGTTAGGGTTAGGGTTAGGGTTAGGGTTAGGGTTAGGGTTAGGGTTAGGGTTAGGGTTAGGGTTAGGGTTAGGGTTAGGGTTAGGGTTAGGGTTAGGGTTAGGGTTAGGGTTAGGGTTAGGGTTAGGGTTAGGGTTAGGGTTAGGGTTAGGGTTAGGGTTAGGGTTAGGGTTAGGGTTAGGGTTAGGGTTAGGGTTAGGGTTAGGGTTAGGGTTAGGGTTAGGGTTAGGGTTAGGGTTAGGGTTAGGGTTAGGGTTAGGGTTAGGGTTAGGGTTAGGGTTAGGGTTAGGGTTAGGGTTAGGGTTAGGGTTAGGGTTAGGGTTAGGGTTAGGGTTAGGGTTAGGGTTAGGGTTAGGGTTAGGGTTAGGGTTAGGGTTAGGGTTAGGGTTAGGGTTAGGGTTAGGGTTAGGGTTAGGGTTAGGGTTAGGGTTAGGGTTAGGGTTAGGGTTAGGGTTAGGGTTAGGGTTAGGGTTAGGGTTAGGGTTAGGGTTAGGGTTAGGGTTAGGGTTAGGGTTAGGGTTAGGGTTAGGGTTAGGGTTAGGGTTAGGGTTAGGGTTAGGGTTAGGGTTAGGGTTAGGGTTAGGGTTAGGGTTAGGGTTAGGGTTAGGGTTAGGGTTAGGGTTAGGGTTAGGGTTAGGGTTAGGGTTAGGGTTAGGGTTAGGGTTAGGGTTAGGGTTAGGGTTAGGGTTAGGGTTAGGGTTAGGGTTAGGGTTAGGGTTAGGGTTAGGGTTAGGGTTAGGGTTAGGGTTAGGGTTAGGGTTAGGGTTAGGGTTAGGGTTAGGGTTAGGGTTAGGGTTAGGGTTAGGGTTAGGGTTAGGGTTAGGGTTAGGGTTAGGGTTAGGGTTAGGGTTAGGGTTAGGGTTAGGGTTAGGGTTAGGGTTAGGGTTAGGGTTAGGGTTAGGGTTAGGGTTAGGGTTAGGGTTAGGGTTAGGGTTAGGGTTAGGGTTAGGGTTAGGGTTAGGGTTAGGGTTAGGGTTAGGGTTAGGGTTAGGGTTAGGGTTAGGGTTAGGGTTAGGGTTAGGGTTAGGGTTAGGGTTAGGGTTAGGGTTAGGGTTAGGGTTAGGGTTAGGGTTAGGGTTAGGGTTAGGGTTAGGGTTAGGGTTAGGGTTAGGGTTAGGGTTAGGGTTAGGGTTAGGGTTAGGGTTAGGGTTAGGGTTAGGGTTAGGGTTAGGGTTAGGGTTAGGGTTAGGGTTAGGGTTAGGGTTAGGGTTAGGGTTAGGGTTAGGGTTAGGGTTAGGGTTAGGGTTAGGGTTAGGGTTAGGGTTAGGGTTAGGGTTAGGGTTAGGGTTAGGGTTAGGGTTAGGGTTAGGGTTAGGGTTAGGGTTAGGGTTAGGGTTAGGGTTAGGGTTAGGGTTAGGGTTAGGGTTAGGGTTAGGGTTAGGGTTAGGGTTAGGGTTAGGGTTAGGGTTAGGGTTAGGGTTAGGGTTAGGGTTAGGGTTAGGGTTAGGGTTAGGGTTAGGGTTAGGGTTAGGGTTAGGGTTAGGGTTAGGGTTAGGGTTAGGGTTAGGGTTAGGGTTAGGGTTAGGGTTAGGGTTAGGGTTAGGGTTAGGGTTAGGGTTAGGGTTAGGGTTAGGGTTAGGGTTAGGGTTAGGGTTAGGGTTAGGGTTAGGGTTAGGGTTAGGGTTAGGGTTAGGGTTAGGGTTAGGGTTAGGGTTAGGGTTAGGGTTAGGGTTAGGGTTAGGGTTAGGGTTAGGGTTAGGGTTAGGGTTAGGGTTAGGGTTAGGGTTAGGGTTAGGGTTAGGGTTAGGGTTAGGGTTAGGGTTAGGGTTAGGGTTAGGGTTAGGGTTAGGGTTAGGGTTAGGGTTAGGGTTAGGGTTAGGGTTAGGGTTAGGGTTAGGGTTAGGGTTAGGGTTAGGGTTAGGGTTAGGGTTAGGGTTAGGGTTAGGGTTAGGGTTAGGGTTAGGGTTAGGGTTAGGGTTAGGGTTAGGGTTAGGGTTAGGGTTAGGGTTAGGGTTAGGGTTAGGGTTAGGGTTAGGGTTAGGGTTAGGGTTAGGGTTAGGGTTAGGGTTAGGGTTAGGGTTAGGGTTAGGGTTAGGGTTAGGGTTAGGGTTAGGGTTAGGGTTAGGGTTAGGGTTAGGGTTAGGGTTAGGGTTAGGGTTAGGGTTAGGGTTAGGGTTAGGGTTAGGGTTAGGGTTAGGGTTAGGGTTAGGGTTAGGGTTAGGGTTAGGGTTAGGGTTAGGGTTAGGGTTAGGGTTAGGGTTAGGGTTAGGGTTAGGGTTAGGGTTAGGGTTAGGGTTAGGGTTAGGGTTAGGGTTAGGGTTAGGGTTAGGGTTAGGGTTAGGGTTAGGGTTAGGGTTAGGGTTAGGGTTAGGGTTAGGGTTAGGGTTAGGGTTAGGGTTAGGGTTAGGGTTAGGGTTAGGGTTAGGGTTAGGGTTAGGGTTAGGGTTAGGGTTAGGGTTAGGGTTAGGGTTAGGGTTAGGGTTAGGGTTAGGGTTAGGGTTAGGGTTAGGGTTAGGGTTAGGGTTAGGGTTAGGGTTAGGGTTAGGGTTAGGGTTAGGGTTAGGGTTAGGGTTAGGGTTAGGGTTAGGGTTAGGGTTAGGGTTAGGGTTAGGGTTAGGGTTAGGGTTAGGGTTAGGGTTAGGGTTAGGGTTAGGGTTAGGGTTAGGGTTAGGGTTAGGGTTAGGGTTAGGGTTAGGGTTAGGGTTAGGGTTAGGGTTAGGGTTAGGGTTAGGGTTAGGGTTAGGGTTAGGGTTAGGGTTAGGGTTAGGGTTAGGGTTAGGGTTAGGGTTAGGGTTAGGGTTAGGGTTAGGGTTAGGGTTAGGGTTAGGGTTAGGGTTAGGGTTAGGGTTAGGGTTAGGGTTAGGGTTAGGGTTAGGGTTAGGGTTAGGGTTAGGGTTAGGGTTAGGGTTAGGGTTAGGGTTAGGGTTAGGGTTAGGGTTAGGGTTAGGGTTAGGGTTAGGGTTAGGGTTAGGGTTAGGGTTAGGGTTAGGGTTAGGGTTAGGGTTAGGGTTAGGGTTAGGGTTAGGGTTAGGGTTAGGGTTAGGGTTAGGGTTAGGGTTAGGGTTAGGGTTAGGGTTAGGGTTAGGGTTAGGGTTAGGGTTAGGGTTAGGGTTAGGGTTAGGGTTAGGGTTAGGGTTAGGGTTAGGGTTAGGGTTAGGGTTAGGGTTAGGGTTAGGGTTAGGGTTAGGGTTAGGGTTAGGGTTAGGGTTAGGGTTAGGGTTAGGGTTAGGGTTAGGGTTAGGGTTAGGGTTAGGGTTAGGGTTAGGGTTAGGGTTAGGGTTAGGGTTAGGGTTAGGGTTAGGGTTAGGGTTAGGGTTAGGGTTAGGGTTAGGGTTAGGGTTAGGGTTAGGGTTAGGGTTAGGGTTAGGGTTAGGGTTAGGGTTAGGGTTAGGGTTAGGGTTAGGGTTAGGGTTAGGGTTAGGGTTAGGGTTAGGGTTAGGGTTAGGGTTAGGGTTAGGGTTAGGGTTAGGGTTAGGGTTAGGGTTAGGGTTAGGGTTAGGGTTAGGGTTAGGGTTAGGGTTAGGGTTAGGGTTAGGGTTAGGGTTAGGGTTAGGGTTAGGGTTAGGGTTAGGGTTAGGGTTAGGGTTAGGGTTAGGGTTAGGGTTAGGGTTAGGGTTAGGGTTAGGGTTAGGGTTAGGGTTAGGGTTAGGGTTAGGGTTAGGGTTAGGGTTAGGGTTAGGGTTAGGGTTAGGGTTAGGGTTAGGGTTAGGGTTAGGGTTAGGGTTAGGGTTAGGGTTAGGGTTAGGGTTAGGGTTAGGGTTAGGGTTAGGGTTAGGGTTAGGGTTAGGGTTAGGGTTAGGGTTAGGGTTAGGGTTAGGGTTAGGGTTAGGGTTAGGGTTAGGGTTAGGGTTAGGGTTAGGGTTAGGGTTAGGGTTAGGGTTAGGGTTAGGGTTAGGGTTAGGGTTAGGGTTAGGGTTAGGGTTAGGGTTAGGGTTAGGGTTAGGGTTAGGGTTAGGGTTAGGGTTAGGGTTAGGGTTAGGGTTAGGGTTAGGGTTAGGGTTAGGGTTAGGGTTAGGGTTAGGGTTAGGGTTAGGGTTAGGGTTAGGGTTAGGGTTAGGGTTAGGGTTAGGGTTAGGGTTAGGGTTAGGGTTAGGGTTAGGGTTAGGGTTAGGGTTAGGGTTAGGGTTAGGGTTAGGGTTAGGGTTAGGGTTAGGGTTAGGGTTAGGGTTAGGGTTAGGGTTAGGGTTAGGGTTAGGGTTAGGGTTAGGGTTAGGGTTAGGGTTAGGGTTAGGGTTAGGGTTAGGGTTAGGGTTAGGGTTAGGGTTAGGGTTAGGGTTAGGGTTAGGGTTAGGGTTAGGGTTAGGGTTAGGGTTAGGGTTAGGGTTAGGGTTAGGGTTAGGGTTAGGGTTAGGGTTAGGGTTAGGGTTAGGGTTAGGGTTAGGGTTAGGGTTAGGGTTAGGGTTAGGGTTAGGGTTAGGGTTAGGGTTAGGGTTAGGGTTAGGGTTAGGGTTAGGGTTAGGGTTAGGGTTAGGGTTAGGGTTAGGGTTAGGGTTAGGGTTAGGGTTAGGGTTAGGGTTAGGGTTAGGGTTAGGGTTAGGGTTAGGGTTAGGGTTAGGGTTAGGGTTAGGGTTAGGGTTAGGGTTAGGGTTAGGGTTAGGGTTAGGGTTAGGGTTAGGGTTAGGGTTAGGGTTAGGGTTAGGGTTAGGGTTAGGGTTAGGGTTAGGGTTAGGGTTAGGGTTAGGGTTAGGGTTAGGGTTAGGGTTAGGGTTAGGGTTAGGGTTAGGGTTAGGGTTAGGGTTAGGGTTAGGGTTAGGGTTAGGGTTAGGGTTAGGGTTAGGGTTAGGGTTAGGGTTAGGGTTAGGGTTAGGGTTAGGGTTAGGGTTAGGGTTAGGGTTAGGGTTAGGGTTAGGGTTAGGGTTAGGGTTAGGGTTAGGGTTAGGGTTAGGGTTAGGGTTAGGGTTAGGGTTAGGGTTAGGGTTAGGGTTAGGGTTAGGGTTAGGGTTAGGGTTAGGGTTAGGGTTAGGGTTAGGGTTAGGGTTAGGGTTAGGGTTAGGGTTAGGGTTAGGGTTAGGGTTAGGGTTAGGGTTAGGGTTAGGGTTAGGGTTAGGGTTAGGGTTAGGGTTAGGGTTAGGGTTAGGGTTAGGGTTAGGGTTAGGGTTAGGGTTAGGGTTAGGGTTAGGGTTAGGGTTAGGGTTAGGGTTAGGGTTAGGGTTAGGGTTAGGGTTAGGGTTAGGGTTAGGGTTAGGGTTAGGGTTAGGGTTAGGGTTAGGGTTAGGGTTAGGGTTAGGGTTAGGGTTAGGGTTAGGGT